>NW_021703774.1:94596464-94732108 GCF_005190385.1 Monodon monoceros
CATTAAAAACTCTCCTCCCAACTCCTGACTCTCAATCAGTGTTTCCCGTTCAGATCGCCCAGTTTGATAGATTTCCTGTATATCCTCCCTGAGAACTTTAAGCATACACAAGCAAATATATTATAAGCCAAAAAAGTAGTGTAATATAAAAATTGATCTGCACCTTTAAAATAGTGAATCTTACAGATTATTCCACTTCAGGATATAATGCACATTTTCATTATTTTTATAGCTGGGTAGTATTCTGTTGAATGATTATAGCCTCATTTGTTTTACCGATCTTCTATTGACATTTCTTTTTTTTTTTTTTTTAGTATTACAGATAGTTAAGGATTGAAAACCTTGTGCACATATCATGTTGAATATGGGGGTATGTAACTAGTATACATTCTTTGTTGTAAAAGTACTGAGTCAGAAGGTGTACATATATATATATATATACAAATTTTTAATTTTTGGAAAAATATTGTGAAATTGCCTTGGCTTAAAAGTTATGCATTTCAGGTGGTAATATGTTTGAAAATATCTATTTTTCCACAGCCTATTATCAAAATATTTTATACTGGTGAATGAAAAGTGGTATCCGCTATTTTAAAATCAACCTTATTGAGATATAATTTACATATGACAAAACACACCAATTTTAAATGTACACTTCAATATGCTTTGACAAATTTATACACCTGTATAACTACCTCCACAATTAAGAGAAAAAAATTTTTATCACCCTAAATGTTCCTTTGAGCCCCACCCAAGTGATTCCCATACCCATCCTTAGTACCTGGAGGTCATTGGTCAGTTTTGTGTTGCTATATATTATATATGCTGTTTGTCAAGTTTCACATGAGTGGAATTGTACAGTGTGTACTCCTTTGTGCCCAGATTCAGTCATGTTTTTGTGTGTATCAGTAGTCTATTATTTTTTTATTGCTGAGTAGTATTCCATTGTAAAAATACAATTCATTTATCAATACACCTATTAATGAATATGAGTTATTTTTAGTTTTGGACATTTGAATAAAGTTACTATCAACATTGATGTACAAATTTTTATGTGTACATATGTTTTCCATTATTTGGGGTAGATACTTAAAAGTGGAATCTCTGGGTCAAACTTTGTAAGAGATTGCCAACTGGAACAAACTGGTTGTAAAATTTTGCATTCCTATCACTAATACAGAGAATTCTGTTTGCTCTGCATTCTTTCTAACACTTGATATCATCAGTCATTTACATTTTTGCCATTTTAGTGAGTCTATAATGCTATCTTATTACAGTTTTAATTTGCATTTCTCTGATGATGAAGGATGTTGAGCATCTTTACATATACTCATTAACCACTCTTACATCTTCTTTTCTGAATGTCTATTCAATCTTTTGCTCACTTAAACAAATTTAGTTGTTTGTTTGTTACAGAGTTGTAGGAGTTTATAACTATACCTATATCTTTATCTATTATCTAGCTATCATTTATCATCATCTATTATCAATCATCTATCTATATATGTATGTATATAGTTTGGATACAAGCCTTTTGTCAGATAAATGTACAACTTTTTGCCAGTTTGTGGCTCACCTTTTCATTTTTTAAACGATGTCTTTTGAAGAGCAGAAATTTTTCATTTTGATTAATACAAATTTATCACTGTGTAAAAGTGTGTTTATTTGTTTTAGCTGAGAAATCTCTGCATGTCCCAAAATAATGAAGATTTTACCCTATGTTTCCTCCTAGGTTCTTTATACTACTGGCTTTTATGTTCATGTCTATGAATCTTTTTGAATTATTTTTTTGCATGTGGAGGGAGGTAAGGTTCATCTAAATCAAGTTTATTTTCTTACATGTGGATGTGTAATTTTTCCAGGCCCATTTATTGAAAACATTCTCTATTACCCATAAATTACCTTTTAATCTTTAAAAAAAATAATTGACCATACATTTGTAGACATACTTATGAACTCTCAATTCAGTTCCATTGGATTATATACCTGTCTTCACAACAGTATCATGCTGTCTTGATTGTGTAGTTGTACAGTGAATCTTGAAATTAGGTGGTGTAACTCCTCCAAATATTTTCTGCTTTTTCAAAATTGTTTTACCTATATAGGTTCTTTTGATTCCAATACAGATTTTAAATTCATCTTGTCAATTTCTATTAAAAAGCTTGCTGGGATTTTTTATCAAGATTGTGTTAAATCTCTTGGTCAGTTTGGGGAGACTTAAAAGTACTAAAAAGCTGAGTCATCCAGTCTATGAATAGGATATAACTCTTCACTTATTTCATCCTCTTCTTTGCCATGTTTTACAGTTGTTATTGTGTATATCTTGTATATATTGTTCCCCAGAAGATATTTATATTTTTTGATGATGTTGTAAATGGTATTCTTTAAATTTCAATTTCCATTTTTTTATTAGTAATACAGAAATGCAATGCATTTTGTGTCTTAAGCCTAGTATCTTGTAACCTTATAAGGATAAAGAGATTTCTACACCTTCCTTTCCAATTTGTATGCATCTTTTTGTATTCTTACAGATTACACTAAATAAGACTTCTTTGTTCCTAACATTAAGAGGAAAACATCCAGTGTTTCACTATTAATTATGAGGTTAGAGAAAGATTTTACACAAAACCACATATCCAATTGAAGATGCTCCCTCTTTTTTTTTTTTTTACAGCCAGTTTTTATTAGTTATCTGTTTTATACATATTAATGTAAATATGTCAACCCCCATCTCCCAGTTCATCCCACCACCACCAACCCCCTGCTCTCCCCCCTTGGTGTCCATACGTTTGTTCTCTACATGTGCGTCTCTATTTCTGGATTGCAAACGGTTCTTCTGTACCATTTTACTAGATTCCGCATATATGTGTTAATATACGATATTTGTTTTTCTCTTTCTGACATACTTCACTCTGTATGACAGACTCAAGGTCCATCCATGTCTCTACAAATGACCCAATTTCATTTCTTTTTATGGCTGAGTAATATTCCATTGTATATATGTACCACAACTTCTTTATCCATTCATCTGTCGATGGACATTTAGGTTGCTTCCATGACCTGGCTATTGTAAATAGTGCTGCAGTGAACATTGGGGTGCACGTATCTTTCTGAATATGGTTTGCTCTGGGTATATGCCCAGTAGTGGGATTGCTGGGTCACATGGTAATTCTATTTTTAGTTTTTTTGGGTTTTTTAAAATAAATTTATTGATTTTATTTATTTTCATTTTTGGCTGTGTTGTGTCTTTGTTGCTGCATGCAGGCTTTCTCTAGTTGTGGCGAGTAGGGGTGACTCTTTGCTGCGGTGCGCTGGCTTCTCATTGCGGTGGCTTCTCTTGTTGCAAGCCACGGACACTAGGTGCGCAGGCTTCAGTAGTTGTGGCATGCCAGCACAGTAGTTGTGGCTCATGGGCTCTAGAGCGCAGGCTCAGTAGTTGTGGCGCAAGGGCTTAGTTGGTCCGTGGCATGTGGGGTCTTTCTGGACCAGGACTCGAACCCATGTCCCCTGCACTGGCAGGCAGATTCTTAACCACTGCGCCACCAGGGAAGCCCTATTTTTAGTTTTTTAAGGAACCTCCATACTGTTCTGCATAGTGGCTGTATCAATTTACATTCCCACAAACTGCAACAGGGTTCCGTTCTGCCTGTGTCATAAAGTGTTCTGCCTATGTTTTCCTCTCAGGATTTTATAGTGTCTAGCCTTACATTTAGGTCTTTAATCCATTTTGAATTTATTTTTGTATACAGTGTTAGGGAGTGTTCTAATTTCATTCTTTTACATGTAGCTGTCCAGTTTTCCCAGCACAACTTATTGAAGAACATGTCTTTTCTCCATCATATATTCTTGCTCCCTTTATCAAAGATAATGTGACCATATGTGCATAGGTTTATCTCTGGGCTTTCTATCCTGTTCCATTGCTCTATATTTCTGTTTTTGTGCCAGTACCATATTGTCTTACTTACTGTAGCTTTGTAGTATAGTCTGAAGTCAGGGAGTATGATTCCTCCAGAGCTGTTTTTCTTTCTCAAGATTGCATTGGCTATTCGGGGTCTTTTGTATTTCCATACATATTGTGAAACTTTTTGTTCTAGTTCTCTGAAAAACACCATTGGTAGTTTGATACGAATTGCATTGAATCTGTAGATTGCTTTGGGTAGTATAGTCGTTTTTACAATGTTGATTCTTCCAATCCAGCAACATGGTATATCTCTCCATCTGTCTGTATCATCTTTAATTTCTTTCATCAGTGTCTTATACTTTTCTACATATAGGTCTTTTGTCTCCTTAGGTAGATTTATTCCTAGGTATTTTATTCTTTTTGCTGCAGTGGTAAATAGGAGTGTTTCCTTAATTTCTCTTTCAGATTTTTCATCATTAGTGTATAGGAATGCAAGAGATTTCTGTGCATTAATTTTGTATCCTGCTACTCTATCAAATTTATTGATTAACTCTAGTAGTTTTTTGATAGCATCTTTAGGATTCTCTGTGTATAGTATCATGTCATCTGCAACCAGTGACAGCTTTACTTCTTCTTTAATGATTTGGATTCCTTTTATTTCTTTTTCTTCTGATTGGTGTGACTAAAACTTCCAAAACTATGTTGAATAATAGTGGTGAGAGTGGGCAACCTTGTCTTGTTCCTGATGTTAGTGGAAATGGTTTCAGTTTTTCACCATTGAGAATGATGTTTGCTGTGGGTTTGTCATATATGGCCTTTATTATGTTGAGGTAAGTTCCCTCTATGCCTACTTTCTGGAGGGTTTTTATTATAAATGGGTGTTGAATTTTGTCCAAAGCTTTTTCTGCATCTATTGAGATGATCCTATGGTTTTTCTCCTTTAATTGGTTAATATGGTGTATCACACTGATTGATTTGCCTATATTGAAGAATTCTTGCATTCCTGGGATAAACCCCACTTGATCATGGTATATGATCCTTTTAATGTGCTGTTGGATTCTGTTTGCTAGTATTTTATTGAGGATTTTTGCATCTATGCTCATCAGTGATATTAGCCTGTAGTTTTCTTTTTTTGTAACATCTTTGGTTTTGGTATCAGGGTAATGGTGGTCTTGTAGAATGATTTTGGGAGTGTTCCTCCCTTTGCTATATTTTGGAAGAATTTGAGAAGGATAGGTGTTAGCTCTTCTCTAAATGTCTGATAGGATTCACCTGTGAAGCCATCTGGTCCTGGGCTTTTATTTGTTAGAAGATTTTAAATCACATTCTTAATTTCAGTGCTTGTAATTGTTCTCTTTATATTTTCTATTTCTTCCTGGTTCAGTCTCAGAAGGTTGTGCTTTTCTAAGAATTTGTCCATTTCTTCCAGGTTGTCCATTTTATTGGCATAAAGTTGCTTGTAGTCATCTCTCACGATCCTTTGTATTTCTGCAGTGCCAGTTGTTACTTCTCCTTTTTCATTTCTAATTCTATTGATTTGAGTCTTTTCCCTTTTTTTCTTGATAAGTCTGGCTAACGGTTTATCAATTTTGTTTATCTTCTCAAAGAAACAGTTTTTAGTTTTATTGATTTTGCTATCATTTCCTTCATTTCTTTTTCATTTATTTCTGATCCGATCTTTATGATTTCGTTCCTTCTGCTAACATTGGGCTTTTTTTTTGTTCTTCCTTCTCTAATTGTTTTAGGTATAAGGTTAGCTTATTTATTTGAGATGTTTCTTTTTTCTTGAGGTGGGATTGTATTGCTCTAAACTTCCCTGTTAGGACTGCTTTTGCTGCATCCCATAGGTTTTGGGTCGTCGTGTTTTCATTCTCATTTGTTTCTAGGTAATTTTTGCTTTCCTCTTTGACTTATACAGTGATCTCCTGGTTATTAAGTAGTGTATTGTTTAGCCTCCATGTGTTTGTATTTTTTACAGATTTTTCCTGTAATTGATATCTCGTCTCATAGCATTGTGGTCAGAAAAGATACTTGATACAATTTCAATTTTCTTAAATTCACCAAGGCTTGATGTGTGACCCAAGATATGATCTATCCTGGAGAATATTCCATGAGCACTTGAAAAGAAAGTGTATTCTTTTGTTTTTGGATGGAATGTCCTATAAATATCAGTTAAGTCCATCTTGTTTAATGTATCATTTAAAGCTTGTGTTTCCTTCTTTATTTTCATTTTGGATGATCTGTCCATTGGTGAAAGTGGAATGTTAAAGTCCCCTACTATGATTGTGTTACTGTCAATTTCCCCTTTTATGACTGTTAGAATTTGCCTTATGTATTGAGGTGCTCCTATGTTGGGTGCATAAATATTTACAATTGTTATATCTTCTTCTTGGATTGATCCCTTGATCATTATGTAGTGTGCTTCTTTGTCTCTTGTAATAGTCTTTGTTTTAAAATCTATTTTGTCTGATATGAGAATTGCTACTCCAGCTTTCTTTTGATTTCCATTTACATGGAATATCTTTTTCCATCCCCTCACTTTCAGTCTGTATGTGTCCCTAGGTCTGAAGTGGGTCTGTTATAGACAGCATATATATGGGTTTTGTTTTTGTATCCATTCAGCAAGCCTGTGTCTTTTGGTTCGAGCATTTAATCGATTCACGTTTAAGGTAATTATTGATATGTATGTTCCTATTACCATTTTCTTAATTGTGTTGGGTTTGTTTTTGTAGGTCCTTTTCTTCTCTTGTGTTTCCCACTTAGAGAACTTCCTTTAGCATTTGTTTGAAAGCTGGTTTGGTGGTGCTGAATTCTCTTAGCTTTTGCTTGTCTGTAAAGATGTTGATTTCTCCATAAAATCTGAATGAGATGCTTGCCGGGTAGAGTAATCTTGGTTGTAGGTTCTTCCCTTTCACCACTTTAAGTATCACGAGCCACTCCCTTCTGGCTTGTAGAGTTTCTGCTGACAAATCAGCTATTAACCTTTTGGGAATTCCATTTTATGTTATTTGTCATTTTTCCCTTGTTGCTTTTAATAATTTTTCTTTGTCCTTACTTTTTGTCCATTTGATTACTATGTGTCGTGGCATGTTTCTCCTTTGGTTTATCCCACCTGGGACTCTCTGTGCTTCCTGGACTTGGGTGGCTGTTTCCTTTCCCATGTTAGGGAAGTTTTCGACTATAATCTCTTCAAATATTTTCTCGGGTCCTTTCTCTCTCTCTTCTCCTCCTGTGACTCCTATAATACGAACATTGGTGCATTTATTATTGTCCCAGATGTCTCTTAGGCTGTCTTCATTTCTTTTCATTCTTTTTTATTTATTCTGTTCTGCAGCAGTGAATTCCACCATTCTGTCTTCCAGGTCACTTATCCGTTCTTCTGCTATTGATTCCTTCTAGTGTATTTTTCATTTCAGTTATTGTTTTGTTCATCTCTGTTTGTTTGTTCTTTAATTCTTCTAGGTCTTTGTTAAACATTTCTTGCATCTTCTAGATCTTTGCCTCCATTCTTTTTCCGAGGTCCTGGATCATCTTCACTATTGTTTTTCTGAATTCTTTTTCTGGAAGGCTGCCTATCTCCACTTCATTTAATTGTTTTTCTGGGGTTTTATCTTGTTCCTTCATCTGGTACATAGTCCTCTGCCTTTTCATTTAGTCTGTCTTTCTGTGAATGTGGTTTTCGTTCCACAGGCTGCAGGATAGTTTTCTTGCTTCTGCTGTCTGCCCTCTGGTGGATGAGGCTATCTAAGAGGCTTGTGCAAGCTTCCTGATGAGAGGGACTGGTGGTGTGTAGAGCTGGGTGTTGGTCTGGTTGGCAGAGCTCAGTGATACTTTAATCCACTTGTCTGCTGATGGTTGGGGCTGAGTTCCCTTCTTGTTGGTTGTTTGGCCTTAGGTGACCCAGCACTGGCACCTACAGACTCTTTGGTGGGGCTAATGGCAGACTCCTGGAGGGCTCATGCCAAGCAGTACTTCCCAGAACTTCTGCTGCTGGTGTCCTTGTCCCTTCAGTGAGGCACAGCCACTGCCCACCTCTACAGGAGGCCCTCCAACACTAGCAGGTAAGTCTGGTTCAGCCTCCTATGGAGTCACTGCTCCTTCCCCTTGTCCTGATGGGCACACTACTTTGTGTGTGCCCTCCAAGAGTGGAGTCTCTGTTTCCCCCCGTCCTGTCGAAGTCCTGCAATCAAATCCCTCTAGTCTTCAAAATATTATTCTCTGGAAATTCCTCCTCCCATTGCTGGACCCCCAGGTTGGGAAGCCTGATGTGGAGCTCAGAACTTTCACTCCAGTGGGTGGGCTTCTGTGGTATATTTGTTCTCTGGTTTGTGAGTCATCCACCCAATGGTTATGGGATTTGATTTTTATTGAGATTGCACCCCTCCTGCCATCTCAGTGCAGCTTCTCCTTTGTCTTTGGATGTGGGATATCTTTTTTGGTGAATTGCAATGTCTTCTTGTTGATAACTGTTCAGCAGTTAGTTGTGATTCTGGTACCTTCACGAGAGAGTGAGCACATGTCCTTCTACTCTGCCATCTTGAACTAATCTTGAAGATGCTCCCTCTTGAGATGCTCCCTGTTGTTCCTTTTTATTTTTTTCAAGAGCTCATCACCAATGGAAGTCAAATTTTTTAAATGATTTTCTACATCTATTGAGATCGTTCTATGTGTTTTTTCCTTATTCTGTTAAAATGGTGGATTATGATTGATGTTTAAATGCTAAACTAACCTTGGGATAAACACCACTTCTGGGATAAATTCCACTTGGTCAAGATTTCTCATACTTATAAATATTGTTGAATGTTATTGCTAATTTTTCTTTAAGCTTTTTTCTTATTGTTTTTCATATGATATATTGGTCTGCTATTCTTTTTCTCTTTCTCTCTGCCTTGTTTTATTTAGTTTTGGTATCAGTGCAATGCATCCTCTATTTTCTCAAAGAGTTAGTATTAATATTTTTATTTCTTAAAGATTTGATATTATTCACCAGTGAAGCCATCTGGCTGAAAGTTTTTTGTAGGAAGCGTTTATATCACAACTCTATTTCTTTAACAGAGATGGACCTATTCAGATTTTCAATTTCTTTTTGAGACAGTTTTGGTAATTTTATCTTCAAAAGAAATTTTTTATTCATCTAAGTTCTTGAATTTATTTGTATAAAGTTTTTCATAATTTTTCATTTTTGTCCTTCTGATTTCTGTATGATCTGTAGTGATAACTCCTCTTATGTTCCTCAACTGGTAATTTGTGTTCACTTTCTCTTTTTTTTCCTTCATCAGTCTAATAAATTCTTACCAATTTTATTTATAATTTCAAAGAACTGACATGTGGTTTTGCTATTTTTTTTAATTCTTTATCTCTTCTCTATTTTGTTTTCAGATTTCTTTTTTTAGATTCTTAAGGTAGAAGCTTAGAGAATTCATTTTGGATCTTTCTTTTTTATAATGCCAACATTTATCATTATACATTGCTCTCTAATCACTTTTTTAACTGCATCTCACAGATATTCATGTTGTATTTTCGTTTAGTTAATTTATTTCACGATGTATTCTAATTTCCTTTTTGATTTCTTCTTTGAGCAACAAATTGTTTAGGAATGTATTGTTTAATCTCCAAATATTTTAGGTTTTCTAGAAAGCTTTCTGTTACTGATTTTTAATTTGAATTCATTGTGGTAAAAGAAATACTCTATATGATTTCATTCTTTTTAAAACTGCTGTGACTTGTCTTATGAATGAGCATGAATATTGCTTATCTTGATTAATATTCCATGTACACATGAAAATAATTTATATCCAATGTTTTGAGATGGATATTTATATATATAATTATATTTATGAATTTATATATTTATATGTTATAATACTGTGTAATAATACAATTTTACATTTTTATAGTCCAGAAAGTTGATGGTGTTATTAAAATATTCTATAAGTTTGTTACTTTACCTCTTCAATGCCACATACAAAAAAACAAAAAAGAGGAATACAGATTGGAAAGGAATGTAGAGAAATGTATCCAGTCACTAATGACATGAGAATGTACATAAAACTGACTGTTCTTTTCTAATGGAAAGTTAAACTTATTGTTTATTTTAAATAGTTCACATTTTAAAAGAATAGTTAAACCTGTAAGCTCTGATCTTGAAAGAGAGAGAGAGAGAGAGAGAGGAAATCTATATAAATACAAAGCTTACCTTTTCATTTCTTTGAAAAGAAAAAAAATTTTTTTCATGTTTCTTGACTCCTATTCTTCTAGGAGGGAATGAGATTTCTCTACTACATTCACGTAACTTTATTCAGAGATATTTTATCTGTACAGAATCAAGGGTGGCCATCAGACAGAACCAAAAGGCCAACCTTGATATTTTCCCATCCCACTTGCGTGAGACAAGTCACTTGAATATTTCTTGAAGTATTTAGAAATGATTGTATATTCTGCATATCTAAAGATCTACCATCTTTGTCCATTATTTTCTAATGAAAAATTAAACTTACCATTTCTATTTAATAATTTCTACTTAATATACAGAAAGGCTTATTTCTCCTGGGAAACTTTCTATTGCTATAAATATTCAATGTATCCTTACAGTTTTTTTATGTTCACCATTGGTTGTAAAGAGTTGAAAATAGTATAATCATTCTTTGTGTGTAGATAGACTTATGCTACACAAAAGTTATAATAATGATGATGATTGCTATGAGAAATGAGCTTAAACAACTAAAACATTAACAGTGGAATTATCTAATAAACTTAAAGCAACTTGAGACATATTGTCAAAAACTGAGATTATATCAACATATAAGCTCAGTTTGTGTTTAAATATCTTATTTATTTTTGTCATATTTTATCAGTCTAAGCAAATGCTTTTAAGGTACTTGAATGTAATTGAATTTTCTCTACTATAGCACTTCAATTATTTAATAATTTATACCACTCTTGAAGGTTTCTATTTAGTAATGTTTCTTTCTTTATATTTCATCTAAGATGTGAGATATATTCTGGGGGCTAACAGAATCATATTTCTAAAGGGTTGCATTTATCTTGTATTCTTACTATTCACTTTTAATTGTAAGCATAATCAATAGTCTAGCTTTTGAGATACGTTATATCTTAAAACGTCATACACTATGACCTAGCATGTACTCTCCTGCATTTTGAAGCAAAAGATTGTCCAGAAGGAGCTAGTCTAAATTTTTACATTTTATTTTGAACTTATTTTAAAACACTGTTGTTTAAAATAGTGCTTATTAAAACAAAAACCTTATTTTATTTCAGCTCGCTCTTCATTTTACTGTAAGAAGCCTTTATAACTTAGTAATTGAGTAATTGAGACTTAGTAAAAGTAATTGAGCTCTTCATTTTACTGTAAGAAGCCTTCATAACTTAGTAATTGAGAGGGTTCTGAGTCAGACTACCTGGCTTTATCACTTCTAATTCTGGGACCTTGGTCAAATTACTTGAGCTCTTTGTACCTCTAGTTTCTTATATATATGTAAAGGAAATAATGATATGGTTTATTTCATAAGACTATGCTTTATGAGATAATATATGTTAGGGATTATAAAATTGGCACATAGATAGCACCTAATTAACATTAGGAACTTCTTATTACTCTGAACTCACACAGAATGTTTAGTTATACACAGCTGTCATTTTGACAAGAAAAACTTTTAGGAAGATAATTCTTTCATTCACTCAGTAAAGATATGTTGAGAGTTTACAATCTGTCAGGCAATGTACTAAGTGTTGAAGGAAGGATAAAAACTGTTTCTGACCTAAAGGAGGTAACCGGTTGTAGGGAGACAAGTGAGGAGACAGCAAAACAAGATGATGGCTGCTATGATATAATAGAAGAGGGATCAGCAAACTTTTTCTGAAAAGGGTCAGATAGTTAATTATTTTTGGCTCTGTGGGTCATGCAGTTTCTGTTGCAAGTAGTCAGTTCTGTTGTTGTACTGCCAGCTGAAAATTGGCGTTTGCCATCTGCCTCTACAAGGGTTAAATCACAAGCTGCTGTGACTGCTGACCTTCAACACCCCCTGAAAGGAGTTCAGGGTAGAGATCAAGAATGAGGCACTCTGTGCTCTGGGAAAAACTGGCAGAACAGGCCTTCAGATAGATAGATATTTTCAGGAGAATATTTTATAAGCCCAACTCTTGGATCTCCTCATATCTAGAAAAGCACTAAAATCATAAATGGTGACATCTGCTCTTCAGGACTAGCAGTAGCCTTCACAAGACTATCAGCAAGCTTGTGTAAAAATATGTGCTTGATTGCATGTGCTCCCCCTTCACCAAAATCACATATATACTGACCTGCCCCCTTACGTCTTCAGAGCAGTTTCTCAGAGCTATCTGAAATGCTGCCTCCCAGGCTATAGTCTTCCTTGGGCCCCCAAATGAGACAAACTTAACTTACAACTCTCATGTTGTGCATTTTTTTCAATCGACAGTACTAAAGCACTTGTTTCAGACTATACAAAAATAGGTAGGAGGCCAGATTTGTCTCTAGGCCATAGTGTTTTTTTGTCTGTAGTTTGTTGACTCCTGAGATAGAAGGATCAGGGTTCCTGGGAGGAGTGGTCTTTCTGGACAAAAGTATGACAAACAGGTTTAAATATAGAGTACAGATAATTCAGGTGAAAATGAGTGAAGGAATAATACGCAAAGCATAAAATAGCATGTGCAAATATTAGCCTCCAAAACTGAGTACTTACTTTGTACTCTGCACTTTACATAAATTATTTAATTTATTCATCTCAATATTCATTTGAAGTAGTCATTATTATGTCTATTTTGCAGAGAAGAAAATTGAGACTTAAAAAATTAGGCATCTTGCTATGGTCACACAGATTATAAGTACCAAAGGGGTGTTTTGAAACCAGATCTAAGTGATTCCATGCATGCATGTTCTCTTAAACCTTATATTATACGATGCCAACAGATTTTTAGCTATTTAGAAAACAGCAAATACCATGGCCAAGGCATTGAATGGATTTGAGTTGATGGAAGAAATGGGGCAAGATCAATGCTGTATTAGTGACTTTGGAATTTATCCTGAGGGTGAAGGAAGAATTATTACAGGATTTTAAGCAACAGACCTGTGTTTTAGAAAAATGATTCTAGCCACATGGTGGAGGAAAACTCATTGATAATCAAGGCCCTCAATCAATATTTGTTAAATTTTTAAAAACAATGAGTATATTAAAGGGGTTGAAACAGGATACATGAAATGTATTTGGAAACTAGAGCAGTGATCTAGGGAAGAGGTTATGAGGGTCTAAATGTGGACAGTGGTTGAGGGAATGGGAGAAGAGATAATAGACATACAGTGGTTCTCAAATTTAATTCCCTAGCATAATTACTGTGGTGCTTTAAAAAATTCCACATGCTAAATATCGTTCCTGGAGATTCTGATTCAGTAGGCCCGGGTGGGAACTAAGCATCTACACTTTGTAAAGATTTCACGGATGAATCCGTCAGCTGCATAAAGAATCCCTGGGAAATAGAATGAGTACCATGTAAATTATGGCACATTTACTAAGATTAGGAATGAATGAAGGGGAAGAAGATAAATTTCAAACTGAAGAAGGTGCAGTTGAGTCATTTTAGGTGCATTCAAATGGAGACATCTGACAAGCACTGGATAGTGTTTCCAGAGCTCAGGAGCAGGGCTAGACAGCCAATAGAAACACGGAAGTCAGTAATCATTCATAGAAAGAAGATTAAACATATGTTCTATAAGTTATGTTATAGCTGAATTCAAGATCAGAATGCCTCAGAGGGTAATCAGGCATTGGAACAGAGGCCTATTGGCTTCCTAGTACCTTTAAAACACACCTCTTTTCAACCGTGGGTTTGTCCTTTATTAGGATCAGCAAGGTTCTACATGCCAGCATGGTGCCATAAAATTTCCAGAAATTAGGTATTTTCTAGTGCTCTCCTCAAACGCGGAGTATAAAGTTGTTTTTAATGGGGCTGAGCTGGTCAGGAGGAGACAATCCTCAACAGCACTAACACTCAGTGTACACCAGCTAATCGGAACCGCCCCCTTGGGGGAGGCAGTTGCCACAATTAGCAGAACTTCTTGCAAAGCCGAAGAAGTAAGTGAATACAAAAGAGAATGGGCTGTACACTTAGTCAACACCTACAGCAATTTCTAATGTTTCATTTAACAGAAATAGTCCGTGCCATCAGTATAAAGGACAATGCCTATCTTTTGTTTGTTGGAAAGAAAGCATATATCCAACTCTCATAAGGATAACTAAAACCATTTTGATTTTTTTTAAAAAAGGGAAGCTAGAGCAGAGACAGGTCTGAAACTTTCACAGTTTAGACGGCATCTTTCATGAAATTCTTGATACTGAGTCAAATTAACAAGAAGCTTTTGGTAACTACTGTGAAGAAGCATTATAGAAGTGCATTTTTGTACATTTGAGCTTGAGGACAATTATCTAGTAAATCAATGACTGATGGTGGGTAAATGAATGCACAAAGAGCCTTAGTTATTTATTTATAATTTCTGCTCCTTAGATTCCCAAAAGAACTTGAGGTGGCTTACAATAAAAATGTTTATATGTATACTTTATTTTATTTTTTAAAAAATTTTATTGGAGGGCTTCCCTGATGGCACAGTGGTTGAGAGTCCGCCTGCCGATGCAGGGGACACGGGTTCGTGCCCCGGCCTGGGAGGATCCCACATGCCGCGGAGTGGCTGGGCCCGTGAGCCATGGCCGCTGAGCCTGCGCGTCTGGAGCCTGTGCTCCGCAGCGGGAGAGGCCACGGCAGTGAGAGGCCCGCGTAACACAAAAAAAAAAAAAAAAAAAAATTTATTGGAGACCAGTTGATTTAAAATGTGTTAGTTTCTGCTGTACAGCAAAATGAATCAATTATATATATATATATATATATATATGTATATCCACTGTTTTTTTAGATTATTTTCCCATATAGGTCATTATAGAGTATTGAGAAGAGTTCCCTGTGGTATACAGGGAACTGTATATTAGTTATCTGTATATTAGTTATTAGTTAGTTATTAGTTATCTATTTTATATATAGTAGTGTGTATATGTCATTCCCAATCTCCCAATTGATCTTCCCCTTTTCCCCCCTGGTAACCACAAGTTTGTTTTCTACATCTGTGACTCTATTTCTGTTTTGTAAATAAGTTCATTTGTACCCTTTTTAAAAATTCCACATATAAGTGATATCATATGATGTTTGTCTTTCTCTGTCTGACTTACTTCACTCAGTATGACAATCTCTAGGTCCAAAATTTTTTATTTTTATTAAGGCAAAAAATTTAAAAGTCAGTATTAAAAGGGCCATAATGAGACACAGTGACCCTCTCTCTGCTTTATCCCTCAGTCCTTCTCCCCCCGAACAATTATTTTTCAACTTTTTCATGTTTTTTTTTCCTGATATTTGAACATAATATATATGTTGCTATTACTTGACTTAATCTTTTTAATATAGTAACTTCATTTTATATTAGGTCTCCTAACCCCCCTTAATTCTCCCTTTTCCATCCTTCTAATAATAGTTCTATCACAATGTTTGATTGAATCAATAGGCAGTGTCTACATCATGTCACTATGGATATTATTCATTGTGGAGCCAAGTAGCATATCATGACTGTTTACCTTCTGGCACAATCTTCTCTATCCTCCATATCCCCAGAATTAATAATTTGCTTGCTTTTTCATTTACTGAACTTTATGTATGTATTGCTAATTCTTCGCAGTAGCACCAACAAGTTCATATGGTTTTCCAAATACTTACACAACTAACATATTTATTATTTTTTCTTTCTTCCTGGAGAATGTCCTCCAGACCCTTCCACTTATCCTCTCTATTCTGGACAGGTTTCTTCTAATGCATAGGTGTCCTTTTGGGAACTTCTCTTTCTACTTTTCTACATTGGGTTCCTGTTTCTTGAATCCAATGGTTTCTTCTTTCTTGGTTTAGTGCCTTGCTTTTCTAGATGACATCCTTCACTAGCCTACAAAGAAGTGGTGCATGAAAAAGAATATTTTTTAAGTCTCACTTTTTGAAGGTGTCTTTTGCCATTCCATGGAATTTTAAAATTTGGGTTATCTTATTTTTAAGTTCCACCTGCTCTTTTTTGTCCCTTTATCACAGCATCTCTTTTGTGTTAGAAATGAAATAAATCTTTTTTGGTGGTATTAATTATAACGATTTCTTAAAGTTTTCTTATTTTTCCCTGCTAACATTCAGTATAGTGTTCTATGTATGTCAATTAGGACAAGCTGGTTGATAGTGTTGTTCAATTCTTCCATATCCTTACTGATTTCCAGTACATATATTCTATCAGTTACTAAGAGAGATGTGTGAAGTCTCCAGCTGTAATTGTGGATTTGTTGATTTCTACTGTCAGTTCTATCAGTTTTGCTTCATGTATTTTAAAATTCTATTGTTAGATGTATATACATTTAGTATTACTATGCCTTCTTAATAAATAAACCCTTTTATTATTAGTGATGATAATCATTAACATTATGTAATGTCTCTCTCTCTTTTTTTTTTTGGGGGGTAGTAATCCTTGTTTTGAAGTCTACTTTGTCTGACACTAATATAACCGATCAAATTTTTTTAAATTATTTTATTTTATTTTATTTTATTTTTTGGCTGCTCCATGCAGCATGTGGGATCTTAGTTCCCGGACCAGGGATTGAACCCATGCCCCCTGCATTGGAAGCAGGGAGTCTTAACCACTGGACTGCCAGGGAAGTTCCCAATTTTTCTTTTGATTAAATTTTACATGGTATGTCTTCTTTTTCCACTTTTATTCTTACCAATCTATGTTTTTATATTTAAAGTTGGGTTCTTATAGTTAGCTCAGCAGTTAGATATTGATTTTCTTTTTAATCCAATCTTACCATCTCTGCCTTTTAATTGGAATGCTTAAAAACAATACTTTTTATTTTACCTGTGTTATAAATTCAAAAACATTGTTACTGGTATTTTTTTTCTTTAGATAATTTTGGGATAGAACATTTAAAAATATTCTTTTATAGCTATCTTAATTTCTATTATTTCCAGGGCTTTTCATTTTTTTATATATATTTCTAATTTGCTCTCTGAAGGTCTTCATTTAACATTTCTTAAAGTGTGTGACTACTGGTAATGAATTCTATTATCTCTTGTTTATATAAAGAGTTCTTTACTTTTACTGGGTATACAATTCTGGGTTGACAGATTTTTTTCTTCATTTCTTTCTTTCTTTTAGTAGTTTAAAGATGATATTGTCTCGTGACTTGTATAGTTTCTAATAAGGTCTGTTGTAATTCTAACTTTTGCTCCTCTATACATAATTTGTCTTTTTTTTCCGTGTCAGCCTTCAAATTTTCTCATTATCTTTGTTTGTTTTTTAACAATTTGTGTATTGTGTTTCTGATTTTAAAATATTATTTTTACTGCTTGTGTTTCTCTGAGATTCTTGGATATATTTTTTGTCATGTTTTATTACTTCTGGAAAATTCTTTGCTTTTAACTCTTTACATATTTCTTCATAAAATAATTTCTTATTTTTCCTCTTCTTCTGGGGTTCAAGTTACATGTATATTGGACCATTTGATATCATCACACAGTTCTTGAATGCTTTTTTCTCTTTGTTTTTCATACATTTTCTTTTTCTTTTCAGGTTGATTAATTTCTACTAACTTTTCCTAAAGTTTTCTGCTTCCCAGTTTATTTGTCCTTTCTTTTTTAAAAAAAATCAGATCTTCTCTGTTCTTCATTTTAATCAAGGTATTTCTGAGTTATTTTGTTCCATGATTATTTTTACTTAACAAAATAGAAATGCTTTCTTTTGTTTCTATTTTGTTATTTTGAGATTTTGCATTAACTATCTTATCATTTCTATTGTTTTTAGTTTTACTCTTTTTTCACCCTAGTTTACTGAATGGAATGCTCAGCTCTTTTAAGAAAAAATGATTTTTTGTAATGTTTTCATTTCATACTATTTCTTCTAAGTGATGCTTTGCTGCATCCCATGTTTTGATGTATAATGCTTTCATTATTGTTCAATTTTAAATATTTTCTAATTTTCATTATAATTTCTTTTATAAACTCCTTTCCATTACTGAACTCTGGAAAAATCAAATAAATAAATAAATTTTAAAAACTTCCTTTCCATTATGATTTCTTTATTTTAAAGCTATAATATTATAATTGTAACTTTCAAATGGGTTTTTGTCATCATTTTTTTATGTTATCGAGACTTAGAGGAAAAAAGGGGTCCTTATTAGCAATTGGCATGAGATTTACACAGCACAATTTTGAAAATTATAACCAGTTTTATATACAGTTCACCCTTGAACAACTTGGATTTGAAATACACAGGTCCACATATATACAAATATTTTTCAATAAATGTGACAGTAATACATGATCTGTGGCTCATTGAATCTTCAAATGCTGAACCACAAATATGGAGGGCCAACTGTGGGACTCGAGCATCAGCAAAATTTTGATATCCATGGCCGGTCCTGGAACCCATCCCTCATGGATACTGAGGGACGACTGTATTCCATTTGTAGCAAATCTTGGCCTTGTACTTCTGGTCTTCTACTATAGGTACACCAAATATTAATACTCAGGTTAATGGGAAGGTGTATAAAAATTTATATAGGAGAAACCAGGAAATACAAAGATGGAATAAAATATAAGATTAAGAAAATACTTGGTCTGTTGTTTCAGCTGTGGTCCTGAAGCTGAACTTCACAGCAGTCAAAACACAAATAGTGAACACTAATTTAAATTTCCCACAAAGAAAATGTGAACTTATTCTTTAGAAAACAGTTTTCCCTAGTATTCAGGACACATTTGTCTCCAAAAAGTTTTTCATAAGAGGGACACTTCATTGTGTAAGTGAGCTGCTCAACAACTTTTCAATAATAAACATAGTAATGGTATCACAGCAGTGCCCATGTCCGCGCCTCTATGTAGTTCATGACTCTAGAAGGCATCATTTGCAATGTCTTCTGTGCCAGTGGCTCTCACTGACATTACACAGGATTTGCACTGCCCATCTATACACAGAGTTCCTGCAATCTATAAACTGAGGCCATAACACTGAGTGCAGCTTAGTGAAAAGCATTCTCCAAGAGAGAAATTTGCTGTGATTCCTTTGAATAATTTCACCCTGAGCAATGGTCCCAAAACTAAGGGCTAAGGAAAAACCCTAACCATTATTCATGACAACGTAATATCTCCCTCTTCTAAACGGCTCCACAGTTTTAGTAGCTGTGTGGTCTTAGGCAAGTTAGTTAACCTTTCTAAACTTCAGTTTTCTCATATGTAATATAAGGATAATAGTTAAACCTGCTTCATAGGGTAGTTTTAAGATCTAAGTGAGAGCATCTATATAAAACACTGAGCAAAATATAAAACTATAATTATTTTAAAGTTGAAAATGTTCTTAGACTTCAATACAATAGGGTTTCCATATGGTAATGGAAATACAAATATTTAATTGTCCATATATTCTCCTATATTGATTTTACTTTTAATAAAGGATGAACTATTAAAAACAAATCAGTTATTAACTCTTATAAAGAAAGCATACAAGATTACTCACACATGCTCATATTTAGCTTAAGGAAAGCCATCTGTGGTATTCCTCCCTGCAGATGAAGTCATAAGGCCCAGTTTCAAGTGATGTCATTGCTACTTAGTAAATGTGCATTCTTAGGTACATAACTTACTGTCTCTTGTTTCATTTCTTCATCTGTAGAACTGAGGGATTGGAGTGGGTGATTTCTGAGGTCCCACTGTGCATTCACCCTACATGATTCTTTGGCTCTTGTTGGTACTACTTTTTGAATAGTTCCAAACAACAGGATCAACAAATTTGAAATCCATCATGGTCCAAAAGTCTGAGATTAGTGGGAAATGTGGTAGTAAAGTTCCAGTGCAACAACAAATCAATATCTAACTGCTATTTTGCTGTCTTCAAAATGCAGCCCTTTATATCAACAGAATGATACAGAGCTCTGTTTCCTGGAAAGCAATCCAAGAAAGAGTGATTTAGAGAGAAAAGCTCAAGGAAAGATAAGCAAAGTCAAGGAGAAATACAAAGGTGACTCATAAAATTGACCCACATCAAGAATCAAATTGATGTTAGGATTCAAGCTAATATTTACTAGCTGCTTAGAAAAAAAAATCCCCTGCAAGACGAAAAAAAATGTTTGAAAGGATACAAATTTGTGAGATGTCTATAAGCATTTGGAAAGGGATATGGAAAAAGAAAAAGAAGAAAATTGAAAGCCCTGAATGTCTTAGGTTATTTTAGAGTAGAAATTAAATGCACAGATTTGAAGGAGGCTTTTTGCATGTAACTGCAACAGCTACACCTACCCAGTGCTCTCCTTTGTTCCCCTTAGCCAGTCTAATTGTTTCATATAATAAAAACATCAGGGTTACTTTCAGTTTTTTTTTTTAACTTGCAAGCAAAAGATATCATTAGTGTTGCTAATCATCCCTTTCATATTTCACGAACAAATAAATTGTGCAGGTGTCCAATCAGAATAAAATAATCCCTCACCCTAGAGTAAATTCCATGTAATTCCCTCACACTATCTTGCCTCTGTGACTCAACTTTCTAAGCAGAGTTCACATTTGTGTTCTGCTTGGTTTTTATACCTACAACTCATAACAGTGGGATGGGAGAGTGTGAAAGGTTCCCTTCTATTTTATTGTGAGGGATAGATCTGTTGATATACAGTGACCTGAAGGAAAAAAAAATGAACACATTTAACTGATTCCAAATATGTTATTTTCATTGATGATTCTCTGGTTATAAAGTTGGGATATTTTGATTGAGCCTTAGAAGAATTGGACTTTTCTTCCTGTAGTTTACCACAGAATTATCCCAGCTGGGGGTCCAAAATAAAATTTATTGTTTATACTTGGCTCAGCCTTCTGTAGATTTCAAATAGAAACATTAAAGCCCTGTGGGGAATGGTGAACTGTCATTGATTTTGAACTGAATTATCAAATATTCACTGGGATGATAGATAAACCTGTGGCAGTTTATATTACCCTTAAAAATGGCAAGACTTTAAAATTTCTCCAAACCCCCTCGAAAAACTAAAAAACATAAATATCAGTGCCAATCAGTGTTAAGAGCTCATTCAACTTTTATTAAGAAAACTAGGTTCATTTATTTTCTCACTTCGTCTTTGGTATATAAAGAAGAAATACATTAGTAAACAATATGCATCCTCCTTTTTGACTTAGGCAATCCTACCATAGATATGATTGTGTAGCTTGTTTCTATAGTTACCATTTTTATGATATTTTGATTCCGTTATTCCTTTGTCAGTCAATACTTAGACAGTTTTTTGCATCTTCTTAAGTTTGAAAGTCTGACAAACCTTAAGCTTAAAATGTTTGCTAGGTGAAATGTTCCCAAGTGCTTTTTTCTTTTTTTTTTTTTTTTCAGGATCTAAAAACATTTTCTGTGACCCCTTAGAGCTAGAAGTATTGATTTTTTTAATGGGTACACTTTTCTCAAATGGAGTCCATCGCTTAAATCCAACATCCACTCCTTGTTGAAGGAGCAGTTTCTTGTTTCCAAGTAATTACTGTTCTCTATTTTTGCCACTGATAATGCTATGTTTAAGGATCTATATATTCTTTCTCTCAAGGAAATTTAAAGTTGGTCTTCCATGCCAGAAAACAAGGAGGAAAGTGAATGTTAATAATTGATAAGTTGTTATAAAAATTATGTCACAGAATTTTAGAATGTAGAATTTTAAAACAGAATTTTGAGCTTTATTCTACATAATAAACATCTTTTATATCTTTTGAGATCAGGTGGATATATCTTCCCAGGTTGGAGTAGATAGGTCCACTATTTTTTTTTTCACTTTGTACAAATTTTCTCAAGAAGTTAGGGATTGAAATCTGTCAGAGATTAAGATTTTTTTATTCTACCTTTATGAAAAATATGAAAAGCATCCTGAGAGCGAAGAAGTCATGGTATCCACTCGCCCAGAAGTTCCAGTCACTTACATTGTTGATCACATAACCACTAGGCCCTCTGCCAATAACCTAAGATATATGGTGGTAGATGATGATAAGGAAGGCATTCTTTTATGGATTTGCAGTTACTCTCTTGCCTTAGGCGAGGCAGAGTTGAGACTTGTCTGGTCTCTCTCGGTTCTTTCTAGCTGCCTGGACAAGGTGTAGCTCATCTATCCATTTTGACACCAGCCTCCTAAGATGGCCTTGCTCATAGACTTGGGCTACTAGCCAATATTCATTAATTAAACAAAAGTTATCTGACAGTTTGTTAATTCAAGGACAGTTTGCTCTCTGTACAGCTTAGGAAGATAGTCCAACCAGAGAAAGTTGAGAGTTCATGGTATGGTGAAAAAGCACAAAAGCTCAATGGGTCTAAAACATAGCATTCAAGAGGCTTATTATGAGAGATGAGGCTGGAGAAGTTTGAAGGAAGAGGAAGGCAAATTGTTGGGTGCCTTATATGCTGTGGTATAGAGTTTGTACTGAATTCTGAAAGCAGGAGAGCCATTGAGTGACAATGAGTAGGAGAGTAACATATTAATTAATTGTTTTTGTTTGTTTTGTTATTTTGCAAAAATTCACTCTGGAAGCTCTTTGAAGAAAAGCTTAGAGCAGGAGAAACTGGAGTCCATCTGACCAGCCAGGAAACTCTTTATCAACTTATTTAAGAAATCTAAATGCATAACAAAAGCAACAACTATGGATTGGGGTACAAAGACAGATTGGAAAGATGTTGAGAGAATAGAATAGGTAACATTTATTGTTTAATTAGATATGGGGATATAGATATACATAGCAACAAATTCACTGCTGCAGAAACTCATAATCATTTCCAGTCCTGCAACCAGAGAAATTCACATCCAGGAAGTAGTACCATTCCCTGAAAGAAAAAACGGGGGGTGGGGGGGAACAGATTTTAGAGGGAAATAATGCTGAATTCAGTTGAATCAGGATTAATTCATACCCTCTTTAATTAAATGGATATTTTACTTCTTCCAAATACTCTCTTTACTATCCAACACCTATGGTCTTCTTGACTCCTGTCTCAGTGGGCCAGGAAGCAACCATTTTGGGGGCATCTGCAATATATTTTTGCCAAAGAACTTTCCCTTGCATAAACTGCTTTCCTCTCTGCCTTAACAACCCTACTTCTCCTTTAAGGCCTAGCTCATTCTCTAACTCTTATATAGTGTAAGTAATCTATACTACATTTTAACAGTTGTGTCCGCTGGGCCCTATAGGCCTTAAATATTTGAAATCTTCTTTCCTCTCCATTTGCTCTCTCTACCACCACCATTCTGTAGACCAGCTTTTCTAAAGTATGAGATATGTCCCAATGGTAGTACTTGAAATGATTTTGGAAGATACACTAAGATGGTCTTAAATAAGATAGAATCACATACTGAGAAAACATTCCTCTTTCAATTTTCTCTCATATATTCAGGTTAATTCAAGAGGGAAAGTTCAATTTTGACTGTAATGAAATATCATTGATCTCCTAGAGCCTTTTAAGAGTCAATGTTATGTAGCTAAAATTGGATAATTTCTTTGTTTTGTTTTTATTGCATTCCCTTCTGTTTTCAAAAAGGGATAGTGTTGTGTGTTTTTAAAAAATTATTTAGGGCAGTGAAATAGAACTTTCTTTTTAAATACATTTATTTCAGTTAAGAAGTGAATTGAGTAAATTAATGACAGTATTAAAGAATTAATATAGATGGTGTGCCAATACGGGAAAAATTATGAGAGTATTATATTTGTATCACGGATATAGCAAAAATCAGAAATCTCAGATGCAGATCACTAAGTCTGGGAAACATAACTATGATTCCCACCAAACCAAACTACTTGGCTTTCTGCAAATATACTTTCCTATATCAGACTTTTATGCATTTGCTGTGTAGGTACCTTAGCTTGGATATTTCCCCCAGCCTCTTCCACTTAACTTAGTTTCTACATCTCCTCCAATGTGAAACCTTTGCTTATCTTCTCCTATTTACTCAGTATAAACTGTCACATTAAACTATACTACAAGTATTTGTACAAATATCAAACTCCCCAATTGATTGCAAACTCTTCGTAGGCAGAGATAAGGTGTTATTCATCTTTAAATCTCTAGTTTCTAGCAAAAGGACAGATACAAAATAAGCAAATATTTGATGAATGAATTAATAAAAATTTTGCTTATCTCTTGCAGATTAATAACGTTGTTACTTACATAGTTTTTTAAACAATGAGTGAAAGTAGTAATAATGATTCTAGTCTGTGTGCATGTGGCATGTGTAAGTGTGTTTTAGCAGAACAATGTGAATGTACTTAATGCACCAAACTAGACACTTAAAAATGGTGCAATGGTAAATTTTACATTATGTAAACTTGTCCAAAATTTTAAAAAAACACTTTACAGAAGATAAACAAAAATTTAAGATTTTAATGTTATTATATTGGGTCACAATTGTCCCTGTGCCCACATTCCCTTTAAAGACGGACTAACTACAGATCAGTTTAGGAATTCACCAGGAGTTCATTACACCAGGCATCAGGTCAAACCTAAAAATGCACTGCACTTTTTTATAGGGCTACAAATAAAATCAAATAATGCAAGTTTAAATTAATCACACACAGTAGAGCCATTTTGTAAGTAGTATAAATATTTCTTTAGGCTTCAGTGGTAGTGAGTTAAGTGTCACTGATTTATGACTTGTTGTATGCCCATGTTAAAATTAGTCATTTTATCAATATTCAATATTCAGATGAACTATGCATTGTCATTGATAGATTTTTTCCAACATAGTCTCTTTTGATAATAGAAATCTGTGGAAACTAGACTTGATTGTTTAAGATGTTCTTTTCTGATGAGGATTTGAGTTGGAATGTAGCAGCGGTGCCTGAGAAAGCCTGAATTTGAGCCCCCGAAGGCAATTGGGACCTAGTAACCGAGAACTCTCTCCCGTATTGATGATTTTCTCAGCACATTTGCTTCATTTTTATGTCTTATTAAATTGGTTTCCACAAGGTAGGTCAAAGTCGGCTGCCCATAGCTCCTATTGCATTTCCAACCACACTGAGGGAATAACTCAATAACCTGGTCTTGGTCCTGACCTGGTCTAATCAAATATGCCCAGAGCAGTAAGGTCCTGATTTACAAAGATGACTATGGGTACCAGATCCTGGGAATGGGAGAAATGGCAGTAAGGGAGATTATGTGAGCTGAGCAGACATCCCAAAAGGTGTCTACTCCCTGTGTTCAGGCTCCGTCAAGGGCCGACCACCCTGACTGTCCCCAGTGTGCTTGAGTTCTCCAACCACTGTGCCTTCTCTATGTTATTTCAGTAATTTGAAAGAAAGTATGAAACAGCAATGGGTCCAACACCCTTCCAAAAAACCTGAACAACTGGATAAATGTACCTACCTGAAAAGTAATGCTTCCCACTCCATGAGCCAGATATTGTCTATCATATCTTTATTTCCTTCATGTGTTCGTATCACAATGATCCTGTCTATTTATGTTTGCTCATTTACTGTCATCTCCACCTCCCACTCCAAGAATGTGAGCTTCGTGGAAAACCTTATCTGCTTTCTTCACTGTTATATCCCTATTACCTAGAAGAGTTCATGGCATATAATTACTGTTTAGCAAGTCGTTGGTAAATCAATAATTTAAAAATATCTCACATTCAGAATGCACTTTAAGAAATATGTGAATGTGGACTTCCCTGGTGGCGCAGTGGTTAAGAATCTGCCTGCCAATGCAGGGGACACAGGTTCGAGCCCTGGTCCAGGAAGATCCCACATGCCATGGAGCAACTAAGCCCATGAGCTACAATTACTGAGCCCGCATGCCGCAACTCCTGAGCCCACATGCTGCAACTACTGAAGCCCGCGTGCCTAGAGCCCGTGCTCCACAACAAGAAGCTACCACAATGAGAAGCCCATGAACCGCAACGAAGAGTAGTCCCTGCTCTCTGCAACTAGAGAAAGCCCGCACGCAGCAACGAAGACCCAACACAGCCAAAAATAAATAAAAATTAAAAAAAAAAAGATGACTTGCACAAAGAACCCCTGAGGTGATGGAGGCTTGGAGTTACCTGCTGTGACAGATATGTGAGTGGGGTACCTCACTAAAAATAGAGAGATGTTTAAGAATCTGGTGCCCTCTTCTTCTCCAGCAGCCAGTCAAATTCCAAATCTCACAGATGTGGTCTGGAGGTATATCCTTAATATAATTTAAACAGAAGATGCTTGAATCTAAGCATACCAGAGGGACGGGACAGTATACCGGAACTGAGTAAAAAAAAACCTCTTCTTTGGAGAAACTAAAAGGTCTAAGAGAAATGATCACCCAAGTCTGTCAAATTATGATAGTGGGATTGCAACTAAAATTTGCAGCTTTTAAGAACTACACTTGAAAATATGAATGAGGAGACATTTGAGGAAAACCTCCAAACCTTCAAATGAATGAGGGAGCCTAAGAAACAAACAAACACATACAAATAAAAGGAATTATGAGAAAATAGAGATGAGACAGGAAAAGCTAAAAATTTTAAAGAAACATTACAGTACACCATGATATTGGATAGATAAGAGAAATTATTGCTTCCATCAAAGAACATGATGCCATGAAAAAATAATCTGAAAACATGAGCGAGATAGTCAAACGAAAATTTTAAAAGGAGGGTGGAAGATAAAGCTAAATGAATTCCTCAGAAAGTAAAAGAAAATGACAAAGAAATGAAACAAGGAAGGAAAAAAATAGCCTGTTAAACCCTTGACCAAGAAGGGTTCCTGAAAGGTAGAGAAGAGAAAATGGGGAGTGGCAGTGGGAACTATCAAAATAATGGAGGGAATTATCCAGAGTTGAAGATCAAATGTCATCAGATTGAAAGATATCATTGAATGTTACCCTCACCCTCCAAAAAAGGTGCAGCATCATAAAAGTTCATCTCACCAACGTTAAAAAGGAGATCCCAATAGCTTCCAGAGTGAATATACACAAGGAATAGAAATACAAAGGGCATTGGATTTCTTACCTGAAAGTGATGTTTTCAAAACTGAGAGACAGTTAATTTCAACTCAGGATCTGTAGCAGGTAAAACAATCAATTGCGTGAGAGCAGAATAAAGGTATTTTCAGACATACAAAGACTTAAAATTTTTCTTACATGGGGAGAAGAGACAACTCTTTTGCATAGAAGAATTCCAAATAGCTTATTAGCTACTCCCCCCCTCAAGAAAGTAGAGCTTTACTCTCTACTCCTTAAGTGACATGTGGCACTTAATGACTTGCTTCTAATGAGTACTATATGGAAAAGAGGAAAACATAACTTTACAAGAGAGAAACCTGGCAAACACTACCTTAACCAGATGATCGAGTTTAATATCATCAGTGATAAGTCATGTTGATAATGTGCACCTTTGATAAGATGTAATGAAATGACACTTTTTCCCCAAAACGCATTACCCAGTTTAATCATGAGAAAAAAAATCAGACAAATCCAAATTGGGGGACATTCTCCAAGATTCCTGACCAGTGCTCCTCAAAACTGTCAAGATCATCAAAGCAAGGAAAGACTCTGAAATATTATAGCCAAGAGGAGCATAAGGAGACACGCCTGCTAAATGCAATATGGTATCTTGGAAGGGATTCTGGAATAGAAATGGAACATTAGGGAAAAAAACTAATAAAATCCAAATAAAGTGTGGATTTAGTTAATAATATTGATATTCACTCATTAGTTGTGACAAATGTACCATAGTCATGTACTCTGTTAATAAAAGGGGAAACTGGATGTGGGGCATAGGGGAACTCTCTGTACTGTCCTTCCAACTTTTCTCAAAATCTAAAACTATTTTAAAATAAAAAGTTTATTTTTATAAAATTAACATCCACAAAGTGTTTTATAGGATGCTTCTGGAAATTTTGAAAGTAGAGTAAGTAAAGGAAGACATGAGATCTAGAAAAGAGATGATTTGGCACAGGAATATGCCGTGAGTATGAAGAATACTCAGTTTCATTTTGATTGAGGTCTTTTGAAGCCTGAAACAAGAAGGTCTTCTGGAAAATGATGCAATCTCAAAATTAACAATATGACAGAGCACTAGAAAACAAGTCAAACCTATGACAGCTTTGATAGAAAATTATGATCAGGAGTATTGTCTTCTACATAAAAAAGGAAAATGAGGTACTATATGAAAATTAGGAAAATCTAAAGAAAGAGTGTGCAACAAAAGAAATGTAATTATAGCTCCCTATGTGGATCTGAGGTAGACAACACTCTTTCCATAATATCACAGAATGCATAATAAACTAACTCTCTTAGAGAATGAGGAATTGAATGGTGATGTAAGGGAGTTAACTTCTTATCTACTGTAACAATCAATAGTAATGCTTAAAATTGATAAAAACCAACACAGTAGTATATTTTTCTAAATGGGCATAAATACCAGGAGAAACAGCTAAACCAGTTGAAAGTGATTTACTCTGTGTAGCAGAACTGAATAGTAAGGAGATGCAAGGCAGGGTTCTACTTTTTTTTTCATACGCATATTATAATTTTTTTTGTAGTTTAGTCAAATATGGAATTTATTGCATAAAAATTTTGTTATGAGTTTTTAAATTTTTTTTATTGAAGTATAGTTGATTTACAATGCTATGTTAGTTTCACTTGTATAGCAACGTGATTCTTTTTCTTTTGGGTATTTTTCCATTATAGGTTATTACAAGATATATATATATATATATTTTTTTCATCACTGGGTCTTCAGTACCTGCTGAGTGAGTGACTGTCCCCTAGTAAACAACCCCTAAACATTTGTAGACAATTTTTAAAAAAATGAAAGTTTCATGCTGTGTATTTGCAGTTGATAATATGAAATCACTTGGTATCAATATTTTGGCATCTTCTCTCAAACCTTCTGCTTTCTCAGTTGTTAAGATGAAGATACTACTAATTACCTAATAGCATTTTGGTAAAGATGTATAAGGACAGCATGCACAGTGTGTCTAGCACACTGACTGGCTCATAGTTAGAACTCAATAAATATGAGGTTTTGCCCCTCCCCCAATGCTTTTTTTCCCTTCACTATTGGCACACCTAATTATCCTATTTCAAGCTTATTCCATACATTTCATTAAAAACAATTATTGTTAAACCTTTCCAGTGAGCTAGAGAAGGCCTTATTGTAGATTAATCACTCTTCCATCAGATACTTCTTTGTTTCCCTTATAATTTCCACCTTTAACAGATGTTTTATTTATAGGTATATATTAACTAACATGTGATAAAAGTAAAAATTTATATATAGCAATCTCTAGCTTAATATTATTAATCCATTCAGATATTCTGTGCAAAATGTAAATAAATCTAGCCAGGAGACATTCCCATCACTTTAAAAGGAAAAACTGTAAAGCGTTGCTGGTCAACTCCAAACTCCTAATCAAACTTAGAACGGAAGAAAAAGAAAAAGTCTACATATAATAACAAACTATTACATTGGAAACATGGAAAACATCATTTTGAAACCATCAAATAATTCACATATTTGTAAAAAACAAAACAAAAGCCCCACATCTCTGTGTATGTAGTACCATGGCCTCCCTTAATACCAGCAGCATTTGAGATGCATGATCACTTTATTGATGTTCCGCTGACACTTTTCAAATAATCTATATTTACTACTAATTATAATTAGATTACATTTCTAGAGACTTTTTCCATTAAACTTTTTTTTTAATGTTGTATTGAGCTCTGGGGATATTGATATAAAATTTCCATATAAACATTAGATGAAAAATGTAGTGAAGGATATTTACATTCTGGGAAGTTTGGGTATTGAAATCAAGAAGTATTTTTACTGGCAAAACATTGATGTGGAGACATTCTGCCATTGTGCAAGCACACAGGCTCTAATACAGTTCCATTTTAAAGGGAAAAGTTTGAATGGTTATAGTATTGATGTTTTTAAAAATAAAAATTGAAATAGATACTTTTATTATCTTACACTAACTGAAATCACTAGAATCACAGCTTCAGATATATTTATCTAAGGCAACACCTTTATTGTAATAGGTTAAATTTAGGTCCACAGAAGTGAATTGATATTCAAAAGACACATTAAGTTAGTGGAAGAGCTGGTTATTGCAGTGGAACTCCTTGTCCTGTGCTCTTTGATGTAAAGCACTATTGAATTATGTTTAAATTTTAAGGGAAGGCTTTAATCAGAACCAAACCTATATATTAAGGTAATTTCTGTGATAATTTTCTCCTGTCATTCAAGAATTGCCAAAATAACAAGGGACATTCATTTTTAGAACATTATTTCACGTTTGAAGAATAATATAATTAAGGCAAGTATCTAAACTGAAAGAAAAAATTCAAGTGATTCTTATAAAGATAAGTGGCAATTCAAGTTAAAAATTTATAAAAATAGTTTTTAACTTTACAAATCAATTAGGTTTTCAACTTTCAGCCTGAGTGCATTTAAAAGTTCAAGTATTTATTTATGATCTTTGGCCTGTACAAAACTCAGGCAATATACTATTTTCTCCTAGCATAGGTAACTTAGGCTTGATTTTAACTTCCTTATCAATATCAAAATTCATCCTAAATTTTTAAACCTCATCAAAGACACTTTATCAATTGGATTTCTGTCAATTTTAAAACTGTATTCATGACCCTTCCCTAGTGGCGCAGTGTAAGAATCTGCCTGCCAATGCAGGGGATATGGGTTTGAGCCCTGGTCCGGGAAAATCCCACATGCTGCGGAGCAACTATGCCCGAGAGCCACAACTACTGAAGCCTGCACTCTAGAGACCGTGCTCCGCAGCAAGAGAAGACACCGTAATGAGAAGCCCGCGCACCGCAACGAAGAGTAGCCCCCGCTCACCGCAACTAGAGAAAGCCCACGCGCAGCAATGAAGACCCAACGCAGCCAAAAATAAATAAATTTATTTTAAAAAACTGTTTTCATTCAATATTAAGGATTCTTTAAATTATAAATGTCAGTTTGATTAATTCTTGAAAAATAACTTACTGTTGCATAAAAAACAATGAATCTTTGAATAGTATATGTGATAAGGCATGATTGCCACTGCAACACATTTTCAATATATCCAATATACCTTTGTGTTTAAAATCATACATCTATGGGATTTGGGGTCGGAAATGGTCATTTTTAATTCTGCTGTCCATCTCTCATATTTTACAGATGAAGAGGTAGCATTAGAAACATGTGCTTTATCCAAGGTTACAGCATAATGGTACCATTTTAAAGAGTTGCTACATTGAAAGTTCATGAAAATCCTAAAATTGATTTAAGGCTATTCTGTTATTTCTTTCTTCTTTCTCCATGAGAAAAACAGCAAAGTCACTTAGAACATCAGATGACTTCTTTTTTCTAAGTATTTCTTAATGTTTTAAATATGCTTGAATTTGCTCTTAATGAGACCATTTGATTCCAGAAATGTCAAAAGTGGCAATCAATAATAATAATAAATATTTATCGAACACTTACTATTTAGTGCTTTGGTCCTGGGGACAGTGAATTTTATTTTGGTCTTAGCACTTTACTCAAAAACAAGAACAAAGTCAGATTGCTAAATCTTAGGAGGGGTGAGTTGTCAGGGGGAGGCTTTTGCTATAAACAAATCATCAACCAACCAACCACTTTCTGGAACTTCTACCTATATGTATGCTGTTCATTCCTTCATTCATTTTAAGTTCCCAGTGCAATTTTTAGTTTTAAATACAAGTAGTCAGGGGAAAGATAGTACAATATAAAAACAAACTCTGATCCAATCATCCTGCTGAACCAGTGAGCTTTGGCCAGAAACAGGTGGGCTACCAAGACTGAGAATAGTGATGGGAATATTACTAGACATCTCAGAGGACCCAGAGACCAAAGTTAGAGGAAATCTAGAAGCACCTGAAATGGTAGTAAAGGACAAAACAAGAGTTTTTATCAGTGGCAAGTGGATGGACATTGAGAATTAGAATTTTGCATTGTTCAGGAATTGAGGCAGACAAGACAAAGACTGAAAGAACCAACACTGACCAGAGGTCAAAACTGGCAGGCAGGGATATCCATAAGAATGAGGGGCTTTGAGATAAAGTTGAGAAAAAAATGCAGATGAGGCCATTTTCTGCACCAAACAGGAAGTTTATATAAACTGCTTACTAGCAAAACATTTAAATAAATATTAGTCAGTAAATCAGTCAGTCCCAGGCTTTGGACAGGCTAGAACCCAGTGGTGAGAGTAAGTAGAAGAGTTAACCTGGTTGAAAAAGGGCAGATGAGAGATCTCATCTGAAGCAAGTAGTCCTTGCTTCATGTAGGATGGCTCTCCTCATACTTATGGTGTATTGCTCTATTATCATCAGTATTTGTGCAGTAGTCTCTAAATTCTCCTACCAGAGGACAATTTTCTCAGTTTATATGGTCGTTATGGCCTTGATATTATTTCTATTTGTAGGCACACAGATAAAAAGCTGGTGTTGCATACTTCAAAGAGGTCTACACTTTAATAGTTAGATGTTCAGCAAAATATGTTAGGATTTGTCAGAGTGCCAAGATAACTTCCTATTAAATATTATAACATAACAAACACTTGGTTTGATATTTGTCATTTGCTGTCTTAATTTTTGCACCTTTGAAAAGATTTTGTTAACACATGAAAAATCAACTCTACTATTTTCCTACCAAGTCTACTATCACCTTACCATGGTGATCAGAAAAAAATGATAATAATTTATATTCCTTAAAAAATTAAACCCATGAGCTTTATTCAAGTTTAATGAAGTAGTAAAATTAGATGTATGATTAATTCAGACTCTTAGGAATAAATCCTTTTATCCTCTCATGCTAGCATTTTTGTTTTGAGTGTATATAAATGCACTGTGTTCATAAAGTCAAATGTATATTTTCAGTCTGGGAACATTGACCTATTCACCCAATCCTTCAGTAGAAAATTGATTTTTCTCAATGCAATATTTTATTGCTACTGCTATAGGACCATGGTTTTGACATTTTTTAAATTGGCAGTAAATGTGATATCATAATTTCTAGTTAATGCCTTATGGCATCCATAAATTAATAGGTGAATTGGAAGCAGGTATTGTCAAAGAGTGGATTTTTATACTCCATGTAAAGGGTTAGATTTTTAATCCGCATTGCTTTGAATTATGAAAGGTTACCTTTTTTTTTTCCTGGAAAACTTCTGTGAAAAACATTTTTATTTTTTTCCACAAGGAGGTTACTGTTTAATGAGTACCATTTAATAGTGGAACAAATGATTCAAATTTTCCTGATAGAGAAGAGTGAAAGGATAAACTCTGGATAACTGTGTAATGTTAGTATTTATGTCACAAGAGGAGTTTCCCTGAGGTAGCATGCAATTTAACACAATACAAGTGAGCCTGTGCCTGTGGAGACTGCAGGACTGGGAGGTGATCCAATATTGATGAAGTTAATCAATACCCAACCTTAGCAAACAGTTAAATATATTCACAAGAATTCAAAATAGTGGTCTGAAGTCAGAGTAAAAAAAGTTTTTACCAAGGTCACTAAGCAGAGTAATTAGAAGCAAGCCTATATTTTAAGTCCTCGTGGCATTGTGTCAGGCAAAATTTTTACCTTTGCTTCCCGCAGATGGTTAATTCAGATCACCCATAAACCGCATAGCCTTAGCATAAACAATGTGACTTTGGTAAGAGGAGACCGAGAAAGGGTAGAAGAGGGGAAGGTGGAAAGGTAACAGCATTTCTAACTGCACTAAGGCACATGGTAGACACTCCACAGATACTTGTGTATGAGTGAATAAATACGTGAAGTAAAGAATAAGTAGTGGGGGGCTTCCCTGGTGGCGCAGTGGTTGAGGGTCCGCCTGCCGATGCAGGGGACACGGGTTCGTGCCCCGGTCCGGGAGGATCCCACATGCTGCGGAGCGGCTGGGTCCGTGAGCCATGGCCGCTGAGCTTGCGCGTCCGGAGCCTGTGCTCCGCAACGGGAGAGGCCACAACAGTGAGAGGCCCGCGTACCGAAAAAAAAAGAGTAAGTAGTGGGAAGAAAAAAGGAAAAGGGAAGGGGTGTGGATAGGGAGCAGCCATAAGGACTGATGGAAAATGTGTTTAGAGAAGCAATAAGAAGGGAACTTTGACCGCCATTCTGGCCACAGTGACTCTACTGGCAATAAGTGGAGTACTTTAAAGCAGGCATGAAGGGGCCTTTACAGGACTGGGGGAACCCTGAAAAATGAAAGGGTTTTTAAAGCCTCACACAGGAGTAACCACTTGTGAACAGCCTCTCCTTATTCTCAGAAGATTTTGGCAGCGCCAAAGGGCCTCCAATTCCCCTAGAGAAAGAATGCACATAATTATGATATGCACAGCCTTTGAAGTCAAACAGATTTGGATTCAAAATTGGGCTGTTACTTCATAGCTGTATGATTTATCTCCAGCAAATGACTTAACCATTCAGAACTCAAGGGAAACATAGTAGGTATTCAATAAATTGTGTACTTAAAATAAGCAGTGTTTACTTATAAATATTCATTGAAAATAGTACTTCTACATCTAATGGTAGAACTGTCACTTACATATTCTGATTTGGTTTTATTCTAATTCAGGTGGTTCTGGGCTGTTTTCTACATCGATGAAAAATTTTCCAACTACTGCTGACCACATATGCAATTAACAATATCATTCTTTGCTGGTCTTGTAATCAGGTAAGACTATAAATATGCAGGATTGATATGTAATGTTAATTATGATTATCTGATGAAATAAAAAAATAGTGTAAAAGAAAATCTATTCCTATTGCTTATAATAAGAACATTTTGATCATAGAAATGTGGATTATTTCACAGAGGAGTTATCTACCCAAATTAAAACACTGCTGATCACGCAGCTAAACATCCAGCCCCACCAAAGACATTGAACATTTTTATTTTAACATTTATAAAAACCATTCTTATTAAAGGCTTTATTAAATCTTTTCTAAGTTGAAGTTTCATTTCTCAGTTTTAAAAATGGAAATCTTTTCATGATAGAGACTCTTCCATGATTGCCTAGCAACTTTACTGCTTGAGTTATTTACAAATTACTGAGATTTCAAAATGTCTACATAAATAAATGGAAATAAATACCCTATTTTGGATTTTCAAAGCTTAATATTATAGTGATATGAACCCCAGCCAAATTAATTTTAATTATTATGTAATTCTGTTCAATTCTCAATATTATGAGAACTTGGTTAAATGATCTGAAAGAGTAAACATGCTTGGCTAAACAGCCAAGATATTCTGAAAATGAATATTAATGAAGAAGGCTGTGCCCTACCAGATATTAAAAACATATCTTAATGTTATATTTATTAAAACAGCATGGAACTGCTACACAAATAGATAGATCCATGAAAAAAAAGGAAAATACAGAATCATACTCAAATATACAGCCTGCACACACATACAGCATTAACCCTGTACCAGGTATGTTTTTAAACCTATGACATTAACTCCTTTCCTTCTCACCACTACCCTGTGGGGTAGGCAACGTTATTAGCTCCTTTTTACAGATAAAGCTTGGTAGAGCATAAATAACTTGCCTGAAGCCACCCAACTCATTTGTGAAAGCTCAATTTGCATCTAGGCAGTCTGGCTCCCAGAGTCCACATTCTTAGACACTGCTTTAACCCACTTTTATTGTAAGCTAAAGAAGTGGTCCTTAAAGTGTGTGTTGGAGACCCCTCAGGTCCATGAGACTCTTCCAAAGTCCATAAGATCAAAGGTATTTTTAAAATGTACTAAAACTAGTATTTGCCCTTTTCACTCTCATTCTCTTACGACATACAATAGAGTTTTCCAGAGGCTGTGTAGCATGTGCTATTGCAACAGATTCAATACAGACCCAGATAAGAGAATCCTGCTGTCTTCTCTGAAGTTAGACATTAAAGGTATTTGCAAAAATACAAGACAAAGCCACTCAGATCACTAAAATGCTTTTCTTTTGGAAATATTATTTTTTTATGAAATGTTATTTATATTAACATATAAAAGGGGTCTATTATTATTTTTCAATAAATAAATATTACACAAATTTCTGAATTTTCATTTTTAAAATGGTAAATATTGAGAGGTATAACCTGTTTTTGTTGTTTAAATTCCATAAGCAGGTCTATGAGGTCCTCAATAATACTTAAGAGCATAAAGGGGTTCTGAAACCAAAATGTTTGAGAATTACTGTGCTAAATTAAGCATTTCAAATCATATGGCAGAGAATGTTTTATTGCACAGTGTATTGGACACATGGTTCAACCATTTTGGAAAAATAAAAATTATAGTCTTCCAAAGACTCTACAAATTTGTGATAGAAGTAGAAATAGATAACAATCTCTGAAGCAATCTGGCAATACAGAACAAAAGCCTTAAAAATATGACTCTAATTCATCAGTCTCAAAGTTAGCAATATATCTTAAAGAAATAAAGACTAATATGTTAAAATAACTTAATTAAAATAATGCTGATTATTGCTTTCTAAAAATGCTGAAATCTTAATTGTATAAAAAGAGGAGCTTGATTAAATTATTATGAAATGAGTAAAGAACTACTAAGCAGCCATTAGAATGAAATAATTGAGGACTATTTCTTGATGTAGAAATACTTCCCTACATACTGTTACCCCCCAAAATTTATATGCATGCATACATGTGTATAATATGCATATATAAAATACATATATTTTTATGATCATGTTCTTGTAAACATTTTTATATAAATCTCTACCCATGCATATAGTATAGCAGAATGAATATATATCAACATTTAAGCAAAGCTATTCTTTAGTTTTTCATCTGTATTTTTTTTTCTATATTATGAACATATATTAATTTCATGAATTTAAAATTTTACTTATGACAGTACAATTATTCAACAGTGAGGAAATGGTAAAATTGTGACACTGCATGCTATATTACACCGCAAGCAAAATGTTCAGGAAAAGGCATGAAACTAAATGTACTGAGGGAATTCCCTGGCGGTCCAGTGGTTAGGACTCCACGCTTCCACTGCAGGGGTCACGGGTCAATCCCTCATCGGGGAGCTAAAATCCTGCAAGCCATACACCCAAAAAAAATTAAATAAATAAAAAATAAATGCATTGAGTGATATGTGATTGAATCTTGCAACAACAGAAAGAAAAATAACAGAAATAGCTATCAAGGACATAGTTTGCACAGTGGGGAAAATGTGTATATAAATCGGATATCCAGGTTTGATATCATTCTTTCATACATATTACATTTCTCAGGTGTAAAACTGGTTTGTAGTTATGTAGGAGAATGCTCTTGTTCTTAGCAGATATGTGCTAAAGTATTTAAGGGCAAAATGTCATGAAGTCTCTAACTTGCTTTCAAATGACTCAATAAAAAGTGTATATTGATGCAAAAAAAACAAAAGAAAGAGCAAATGTGGCAGAAGGTGACAATAAGTGAACATAGGTGAAGGGTACAAGGGTGTTGACTGTACTATTATTGCTTTAAATAATAGGTTTGAAATCTTTTCAAAATAAACTGTTGGTGGGGGGAAGGAGGTAGATAACAATACTAAAGGCTGCAATGAGGAGCTGCAATTAAAGAGGAAGAGATGCAGCAGATAATTAGCCGTTAAAGGAGGTCTGGGCAGAGACATCTTTTGAACATTCATTGAGAACCTACTGCATGCTCAATAAATACATAAGTGCTGTAGAAAAATAGTCATGAGAAAGTTTTAGTGACAAGAGGAAATGTTTAGGCAAGACATAAAACAATTACAGTATCATCACAGCTTTAGAAAAATATATGTACAGAAAAAGACTATTAGGAAATATACGAAGTTGTTAAGAGTGGTTTTTTTAAGGAGTTAAATGCATGGGTGATTTTCATTTATTTCTCTATACAGTTCTTTATATTCCAAAGTTTTGACAATGGCTAAATATTACTTTTCCAACGAGAAAAACATAGCTCTGAAATCAAATGCACCATGCCATGTGGAATCTTTGTACTTCTGATTTATACCTATTATGTTTTATTGAAGCAGGATGATAAACCATTTTGCACTCTCAAGCCTGTGAGAGCCTAACAGCCACAGCCAAGATGACACATTTCCAAGAACATATCCCAACATTTTGTGAAAGTTTATGCATGGTAAAAAACCACCAAGTACTGTGAGTAGGGCTGTATAAAGAGATGTCCAGCACTTGGATATTAGGATAAACTCTGAAAATTTTACTCTGAAGATTAAATTAGGGGCTTCCCTGGTGGTGCAGTGGTTAAGAATCTGCATTCCAATGCAAGGGACACAGGTTTGAGCCCTGGCCTGGGAAGATCCCGCATGCCGTGGTGTAACTAAGCCCGTGCGCCACAACTACTGAGCCTGCACTCTAGAGCCCATGAGCCACAACTACTAAGCCCACATGCCACAACTACTGAAGCCCGCGTGCCTAGAGCCCGTGCTCCCAACAAGAGAAGCCACCATAATGAGAAGCCCACGCACCGTTGCGAAGAGTAGCCCCCGCTCGCCGTAACCACAGAAAGCCCGTGCACAGCAACAAAGACCCAATGCAGCCAAAACTATAAAGAAATAATAAAAGAAATACATTTATTTTAAAAAATTGCATCAATTAGATAAATAGCTATTGGAAATAAGCAACTCTCATCACTTCACCTTAGCTAACTGAAGCCATTAATGGATCCAAAGAAAGAATATCACTATGTGACAGGGGCCACTTTACAAAGGCAGTTGTGAGGGGTAGATTAGCAGATTTTCCTTCATAATTCAGTAAAGGCTCTCTGGGCATCAAGTTTTGCCTCATAACTAGAGCAATGAGTCTGTAATCAATCACAATCATCATGTTTATTTTGATATTCTTGTTGATAGGGTAACTTTAACTTTGCCTATGTTGTCAGAGACAAAGGATGAATTACAGTTCATAAATAAAAGATGGCCAGTATTGAAATGAGAGCATAGTTTTCAGGTACTTATTTCAAAAATTCTACTTATTTTATGGACCAGAGTTTCTGATTCAAGGTGAAATTTCTTGTTTAAATAAAAACAAGTGAAATTCCATTATAACATCAGATTTTAAAGTTGATATTTACATGTATCTTAGTCTGTTGGGCTGCTATACAAAATGCCACAGACCTGGTAGTTTATAAACAACAGAAATTTATTTCTCACAGCTCTGGATGTCAGAAGTCCAAAATCAAGGCGTCAACATGGTCGCATTCTTTGGTGAGAGTCCTCTTCCTAGTTTATAACCAGCACCTTCTCAGTGTGTCCTCACATGGTGGAAGAGGCTAGAACCTCTTTTCTGGTTCTCTGGAACCTCTTTTATAAGATACCCCCCAAAGTCCCCATTTCCTAGTACCATCATCTTTGGGGGTTTAGGATTTCAACATATTAATTTGAGGGGTATACAAATATTCAGACCATAGTAACATAATAAAGGAAATTGAACTACATTTCTTTTTGTAAATGGACTGCCGCCATTATCCACAAACAATCCCATCAATTAGCAAATCTAAAATATAGCTCAGTGCTGGGTAATAATATAGTTTTGAGTGACCTGATGATATCTCTGTAAATTGCAAGTTAATTATTTTTAAAACTTATTGTCCATATCTTTGTTTCAATATGGCAGGTTATCTCAAATCAAGAGAAGTATATTTTAGTATGCCAAATTGTGTCAAAATTTATCAATATTATCCAAAGTTATACTGCAGGAATCAAACTGCCAAAGACACCAGGCTAAATGCAAGAAAAGCAAATATTAAAATTGAAACAGTAAATTCACATTTTATTTTTTGGTTAGTAATTATCACTCAAACAAAGCCCACATCTAGTGTCATTACTTCCCTCTGCAATATTCCTATGAAGCTAGTGAAAGTTGATTAATTACATTTGGGCATTTTTGTTTCATTTTGGCCAATTGGCCTCATATTTATGTATCCTAGTGGGTTGATATTCTGAATAAACATGGAGTACAACCAAAGGGCCTTCAGATATATTTTATTATAATGTATTTCTTGGTAAGAAATGAATGAGAATCCATTATATAAAAAGTCAACATATTACCTACAGAATTTATATGATTTATAAACTGCCTTCTCTAAACGTCAAATTTTAAATTTGACCCAGAATTCCAACTCTTGTAATTTATTCTGGAAATAATCAGGAAAATGCATAAAATGTATACAAAGAATATTATTCCAGCATAGTTGGTAATATTTTTTTTAATGGAAACAATGTTGACAATCAATTTTGATACTCCATAAACAAAGAAAAAGTTTGTTTACATTTATATTTATTGACATAAATAGAGGTCCATTAGAAGTTTTATGGTACAGGTAGAACCTTATTATAGTATGATCCTATCTGAGATGTTTATGTGTCCATAATATTTGATAAATTGAAAATAATCTTGTAAGACATACCCCAAGCTGTTAGTTGCAGTCATAGAAATTGTAGGGAGATTTTAATTTATATTTTATATCTCTCTTTCATACCATTTTCATTTTAAACAAAAACCAAATCATTTTATAATTATAAAAAACTAAAATTCCAACAACACAACCTGCCCCAGGCTATATTGATTGATATGTGACAAATGTATATTAGTGACCTAAGCAGTCCCCTACTCCATCTTCAATCCCATCTTCATTTAGTTTTTTCCTACTCACCTTCTTTGGACTCAACCTAAATATCACTTCCCTAGGAAAACCATCCCTAACACTTGTAAGCAGATTAGGCTTTCCTATTATAAACATGTTGCACTTATGTTTTGTAATAAAATTTACAGTTGCAGTTTCTTGTTCCTATACATTTTATTTGCAGGATTATACAATTCATTATGCATGGACTGTGGCTGTGTTGATCACTGCTATATTCCTAACACTTAGCCTCCTGCCAGGCTCATGGGAGGGCTCAGGTACCTCTTTGTTATAAGTATCAGTGAATGAATTTTAAAATGTGATGCATCATCTGAGAAAGGATAATTCTAAGTTTGTTTACATAAAATATTATAAAAATATATATTTAGTTCATATTCAATAATTTGATGACTAAAAGAACGTGTTACACAGAATTGTCCTAAAATATTGAGAATATATAAGGTCTCTAAACATAGCACTGAATTTTGTTTGACTGAATGAGATTATAAGACAATTGAACCAACAGTTACTATTAATCCTATTTGTAGGTTGGAAAGCTGAGGGTTATGTCCCTTGCCCTAGAAATCTTTTTATGCTGTGGCTCTTTATATGAAATACAGAGACTTGGATCATTTGGTTATTAGATGGTATGGGAATTAGAATTGAAATGATCTGTGTTTTATATTCTAACTTTTTCAGTTAGTAGCTGTACATCTTAAAGAGACAGCTAACCTCTTTGGGGTTAATTTCAGTTACAACCTAGTCACAATTCAATACTTAGAATGTGTTGCACTATGTGATGATCAAAATTCTTTGCTTAACCTACTGTATAGCACAGGGAAGTCTACTCAGTGCTCTGTGGTGACCTAAATGAGAAGGAAATCCAAAAAAGAGGGGATATATATATATGCGTATAGCTGATTCACTTTGCTGTACAGTATAAACTAAAACAATATTGTAAAGCAACTATACTCCAATAAAAAAAAACTCTTTGCTTAATTTACAATTAAATCTCCTCTTTCCTATTTTGTGCAGTTGCTTGGAAGTGGTGGAGATGGGAGGCATGGTGCTTCTGCTATCTATTCTCTCTTTGCTCACTTCCTCATTACCTGCTACTTTGATTGAAGCTGGGAGAGGGAGAACAGGTACAGAGGATAGGTGAATTCCCATCTGGCTGGTTGGGTTCATGCTCTGGTCTTGGTAGAGTTGGTGTACTTGAGTAGATGTTTAGAAGATTAAAGTTGACAGTGTTTTGGAGCATTTTTAGAGGCTATTCAAAGATATTTTGCCTGCATTCCATTCTGGAATACACTTTACCCAAGAAGATGCATATCCTTTCCTTGTAGTTGCTGGTTCTCCTTTCCTATCCACTAATAATGATACAGCTCCACTTAGCACCTCATTCTGCAGAGAACATAAACCAAGATGATAGCCTGTGGTGCTCTCCTATGTACCCCATGTCTGGATCACAGAATTCCTTCCTTCCAAAAGCTCTATGAGGTTAGGATGATTTCAGCACATCAGTAGCACTCTCCTACCACCAAAGCAGTTATTCATCATATCTCTAACCCTTTCACAGGATTAACAGCAGATTAAAAACTGTGGAGTGAAAGATTAGTGAACTTGTAGACATAGCAATAGAAAATATCCAAAATAAAACACAGAGAGAAAAAAGACTGAAAAAATTAACAGAACATGAGTGAGATGTGGGACAACTTCAAGCAGGCTATGTCCATGTAATTGAAGCTGCTGATGGAGCAAAGAAAGGAAAGAAGATAGAAAAATATTTTTTTTAACTTACGACTGAAAAGTTCCAAATTGATGAAAACTATAAGGCCAGGGTTTCAAGAACCTCAAAGATACCAACCACAAGAAACATGAAGGAAACTACTGCAAGGGACCTCATGATAAAATTACTTTCAGCCAGTTAAAAAGCACAAGACAACTAGAGAACAAAAGATATGATAAATATAAATCAGTAGTTCTAAACTGGGGACTACTTCAATCTCTCCAGGGGATATTGAACAATGTCCAGATACATTTTTCGTTGTCAAAACTGAGGGAGTGAGTGAGTAGAGGCCAGAGATGCTGAATGACAACAGACTTTGTGTCAGAAATAATGCAAGCCAGAGGATATGGAGCAACTTTAAAGAACTGATAGGAAAACACTGTCAACCTAGAATTCTACACTCTGCAAAAAAAGTTGTTTTCACAACGATGGTGAAATACAGACCTTATCAGACATAAAATGTTGAGGGCTTCCCTGGTGGCGCAGTGGTTGGGAGTCCGCCTGCTGATGCAGGGGATGCGGGTTTGTGCCCCGGTCTAGGAGAATCCCACATGCCGCGGAGTGGCTGGGCCAGTGAGCCATGGCCGCTGGGCCTGCACGTCCGGAGCCTGCGCTCAGCAACCGGAGAGGCCACAACAGTGAGAGGCCCGCGTACCGCAAAGAAAAAAAAAAAATGTTGAGAGAATTCATTACCATGAATTAGTTAAAGAAATGTTAAATTAAAGGAAGTCTTTCAGGAAGAAGAGCAATAAGACCAGAGAGAAACAGGGATCTACAAAAAGAAATAAAAAGCACTGGAAATGGAAAGTGTACAGATAAATATAAAATACGTATTTTATTACTTTTAAAGATATCTTTAAAAGGGGGCTGCTTAAAGCAAAAATAACAACAATGTATTATGTGGTTTATAATGTATATTTAAGTAGAACACACAAAGACAATAGCACAAAATCTGAGATGGGAGGAGAAACGGAAAATGCTATCATAATATTCTTATGTGTGAAATGATAGAATATTACTTGAAGGAAGACTGCAATAAGTTAAACATGTATACTTTATACCTTTAACAACTACTGGAAGAAGTAATTAGGGCTTAATAACAAACAAATGAGATAAGATAAATCAGGAAAAATACATAACTCTCCAAAGAAGGCAGAAAAGGAGACAAAAAGGAATAAAGAACAGATTAATCAACCAGAAAACAAGTAGCAAGATAGTAGACTCAAACTCAACCATATCCAAAAGCATATTAGTGGATAAGGTGAAGACATTCCAATTAGAATGCAGAGACTGATGGATTAGATTTTTTTAAAGTGAAATCTAATTATATGTAGCAAAACAGAAACCTACTTTAAATACAAATACAGAAGTACTTTGAAAGTAAAAGGATGGAGACAGCTAACATTAATCAAAAGAAATCTGGAGTGGCTATATAAATATTAGAAAAAGTTGATTTCAGGGAAAAGAATATTACCTGATAAAGATGGTCATTTCATAATGATAAATGGGTCAATTTAGCAACAGGACATAAAAATCTTAAATGCTTTATTTAAAAATCTCTGAAGGAAAATACACAAAGCAAAACACATTAAAAAATACAAGAAGAAATAGGAAATTTTACAATTACTATTGTGCAAATACTGTCAAAATATAGTATTGTAAAAGTACAAATACTGAAAATTTCAATAATTGATAGAATAAGTAGACATGAAATCAATTAGATATAGACATTTATTGTACAATCTATCTTACAACAGCAGAATACACATTCTTTTTAAGACCACAAGCACCAGTTATTAAGATTGGCATATTTAAGGGTAATAATTTGAATAGACACTTCACACAAAACAACTAAACACATGAAAAAATACTTGACATTATTAGTCATGAGGGAGATGAAATCTAAAGCACAAAGTGATATTACTATATACCCATTACAAAGGTTAACATTTGAAAGATTGACCATATGGAGTGTTGGTAGGAGGTGCCAAAAATGTATGTTATGGAAAGCTTTTAGAATTTTTTGAGCAGAAGAGAAATATATGGTTTATGTTTTACATGATCAATATAGTATAGCTATTGTATCATTATGATAATAACTGATACAGATTATTCAAAAATCCCTTTGAGTTCAACAACTTATCTAACTAATTAAGTTGAGTACAGAATGTTCATGATTTGATATGTTCAGATAGTTGACATGGGTGAAAAATGAAAATCCAGACATAATTCATTGTTCTGAATCTGTGTACTGACTATGCTATGCAAAGGATTAATAATCTCTAAAAGTGAAAATTGGTCTTACAACTCTGCAAAGCACAGTTTTGTTTCTGGATAATTACAGAATAATATAAAATATCTATTTTATGTATCCCTTAAAGCAGTAGTCCCCAGCCTTTTTGGCACCAGGGACTCGTTTCGTGGAAGACAATTTTTCCACAAAAAATTGGGGATGGTTCAGGACGTAATGTGAGTGATGGGGAGCGATGGGGAGCCGCAGAGGAAGCTTCGCTCTCCTGCTCCCCTCCTACTGTGCGGCCCCATTCCTAAGGCCGGGGACTGTTACCAGGGGTTGGGGACACCTGCCTTAGAGAACTCTTTAGACTAATTCAAAGTCTTACAAGCAGTAATAATAGCTTACTGCCTTCCATTTTGCATAATAACAAGATACTGATTAGTTGGAGAAATTATTTCAGTATATTTAATTTTTCTTTACATTTCACCTACCAGCTTACTAATGAAAACTTGATATTATTGTCCACCTCATTAAAGAGCTTAAAAGAAGTCACAGAGGATTTAAAGTAAATGAGACAGTGGGTGTTAACAGAAAATTAGATATATTTTGATGCCTTATTTTTCCATTTCCTTTTTTTTTTTTTTTGGCTTTTGGAGGATTATGGGCAGTCAGGCTCTATTTCCTGCTTAGAGATGCTAATATTCTGTTTTGCTAATGAAGTAATGGGAAAAAAAGAAAAAAAAACATTATTCACATAGTGCAAAATGCCATCCATGCCATTTTCATTCAAGGTATATTCGCTAAGCACCTTCTATGTGGCAAACATATTAGGGATTCAGTAGTTAATAACACAGGAAAATTCTCTGCTTTTGAGAAATGTACATTCTAGTGAAAGATACAGACAAAAAGGAAATAAATGTATATCTCAGGGGAGAATATAGTTAATGAGCACATGAAAGGGAATGGAGGAAAAGGAGTGCTTCTAGGGTCCTCAGAGAAGGTCTCTCCCAAGTAGTGCATTTGAGCTGAGATCTAAAGACAGTGAGGGAGGGCACTTAGGCAGATTTTCTTAAACAGTAACATTCCAGACTGAAGAAACTGCAAGTGCGAAGACCATGGGAATTATGCTTAGCCTGCTTGAAGAACAGAAAGGAAATCCGTATGACTGGTGTGTGACTGATGCAGAGAAATGTGGAGGAGAGTAGTCAGAGAAATTGTCAGGGTGGGAGTGGATCACAGAGCACCATGAAAGTTTTGGGGACTTTACTGTGAGTGCATTTGGATGCCATTGTAAAGCTCATCAGAAGGGGTGCATGAGCTGACTTACATCTTGAAAGGATTACTCTGTCAGATGACCTGAGTTACTATAGGGAGACAAAGATAAAAGCAGGAAGACTTCCTGGGGAACTTTTCAGTAACCTAAAAGAAAGAAGATGTAGGGAAAGAAGTGAGTTGCCTATAACTGATTTCCTGACAGACTACATGCGGATGTGAGAGAAACAGTCAAGGATGGGTCCGAGTTTTGGACTTCAAGCATCTACAGGGAGGGAACAGAAATTAACTGCGGAAAAAAAAAGCAGGTTTGGAAGTAGACCATTTGAAGTTCATTTGGAGTATGTTACATTTAATATCTTAAAGATATCTGTTTAATTGACTTCTGCACCCTTTGGATCAACACAGCCCAGCATATCTATTTTCTGATGGTAGAACACCAAGAAATGACCTGAACTATTCCTGTAGTCTTGGAGACAGGTCACCATTACCACTGACACCATTGCAGACCACAGCATCCTAGCAGCAGGCAATTCAGGGCCTGTCAATTTATCGACTGACATGTCCTATCAGAGTGTCATTTACTGCTCATGCCTCAAGTATTTTGCCCCCTTCCCTGGGACTTCTCCATAGACAATATGGTGTAGGATGTTGAAGATCTCATGTATTTCCCACATGTGATATCTGTAAGCAGGGAGTGGGGAGTGATGGCTCTTGATTTGAATCCTTGACCAATAAGAGGCAGGAACTGGTGAATATATTCTTCTCTCTTTCTCCATGAAATATAGGTATGTCCCAAAGGATGGAATAATTAGTCAGACTTGGAAGTAGTAAGCTCCATGATGGATCCTTTGACGCTCCCTAATTTCTTGCTTATCCCTAAGATAGTATTCCATAATAAAATAATGGAACACAAGCTCCTTGCCTCAAGCTAAGACAACGCCCATGTGGAAAATCTAGTCAGCAACTGGATAAACACTTCAGTTTAGAAAAGATGTCTAGCAATAGACAATATGGAGTTGTTGGCATATTAATGGAATTTAAAGCTCTGAGACTGGATGAGAGCCCCTAGAGAAGGGATGTAGATAAAGAATTTGCATGAAGACTGAGAGTTGGGACACTCCATTATTCAAAGTTTAGAAGATGAGGAAATACAGCAAAGGAGACAAAGAGGAAGTAGTCGATAAGATAAGAGAAAAACCAGGAGAATGTGTGGTATCCTGACATCCAAGAGAAGAAAGTATTTGAAGGAGAGCAGTCAAGTGCTGCTGAGAGGTTAAGACAAAGACTGAGTTTGGATCATTTTCTTTGTCAATATGGTGGTCACTGTGTTCTTGAAAAGAGTTTATATCCTGGGGTACTGAGGCAAAATTCAAACTGGAATGGGTTCAGGAGAGAATGAGGAGATTGGAAGTAGGCTCAATAACTCTCCCAAAGCATTTTCCTCTCTAATTTCTCTGCATTCATTCCTTTCGTGACTACAACCAGTCTAAATGCATTAAATACCATCTACATATTGAAAATGCCCAAATGCATATATTCAACCCAGACCTCTCACCTTATCTATAAAACTGTACGTCCAAATACTTTCTTGACATCTCAACTTGGATTTCTAATAGATAATGTAAATTTAACATGTAAAACAGACTTCTGAACTCCTCACCTTCTCCCCCAAAACCTTATTCTCCTTTAGCCTTCCACATCTCAATGAATGGACATTTCATTCCTTCAGATTTCATGTCCAAAAATCTTAGAGCCGGGCTTCCCTGGTGGTGCAGTGGTTGAGAGTCCGCCTGCCGATGCAGGGGACACAGGTTCGTGCCCCGGTCCGGGAAGATCCCACATGCCGTGGAGCGGTTGGGCCCGTGAGCCATGGCCGCTGAGCCTGCGCGTCCGGAGCCTGTGCTCCACAACGGGAGAGGCCACAACAGTGAGAGGCCCGCGTACCGCAAAAAAAAAAAAAAAAAAAATCTTAGAGCCATCCATGACTCCTGTCTACACATATAACATTCAATTTGTCAGTAAACTCTGTAGATTCTATTTTTAAAATATATCTAAAACCCTACAGTTTTCACTTCTTCCTTTGTTACTATCCTGGTCCAAACCATCATCATCTTTTACCTAGATTATTGCAAGAGCCTTCTCTCTGGCCTCCCTGCTTCATTCCTTTCCTCCATCACTTTTCTCTATTTATATTCAATAGGGCAGCTAGGCATAATATTTTGGAAAGCAACCATACTCAAGTTTCTCCTCTTCCCAGAACCTGCTAATGACGTCCCCTGTCAGAGTACAAAGTCAATGTCTGTTCGATGGCCTACAAGGGCCACATGCTTTCAGGCCCTTCTTCCTTCTCTAATTTTATCTCTTGCTGCTTTCTTCCTCAGTGTACATTAGTATCCTGGCTGTTTCTCCAACAGCCTGGGTACATTCTGGTCTCATGGCTTTGCCTTGGCTGTTCCCTCTGTCTGGAATGTTCTTCCATCAGCTAAACAAAAGAATCATTTCCTTACTTCTATCAAGTCTTTGCTCAAATGTGAAGTATTTGTAATACTTGATACCAGCCCTGGCTCTCTCCTGTCCTCTCATCTTGATTTGTTTTCTTTCTATAGTACTTAATTGCTTTATAATTTATTTATTATGCTAATCCACTATCTTCTTCAAGTAGAATGTAAGTTCTTCTGACAGAGATTTTTATTTGACTTATTCATTCTTAATGCCTAGAATACTGACTGTGTATAGTAGGTACTCAAAACATATTTATTGAATGAATAAAAAATGATTACGTCTGCATATTATATGTATTTCTCAGGCAGCAAATATTGGTAAAATTTTAAAACAAGTTTGATATCATCCACATTGGAATCAAACTGCTTTGATTCACTAGCTTGCTTTAAAACTCATGTAATCTCTGCATTGATGACATAACATTTTTTATGTAAATGTTCAAAGGTCTTACAAGTTCTGTTCCAGTATGTTAGAATGCTCTTATTGATGTGGAGAGCCAAGGATAAGGCAACACCAAGAACAAGATGAAAAGGGAGGTTTAAGATAGGGATATTTTGGAATATTTGCTGACAGAGCACAGAATATAGGTTTGTGGATATGAATTTCTTATTCAGAGCCAGGTTGAGCAATGTGACCCTTTGCCAAAGCTTCTTACATTTTCCTTAGATTATTGATGTGAAGCTTCTGTTTTATTGAAGCTTATGGTGATAAGAATGTTGGGCCCAGATTAACATCTCCTTTTTTCTTGAAATCCAATGAAAGCATTTTATCACTTATGAGGAACATCATACATTTGCATTCAGCTGAAAAATAGAAAGCCAAAAAAATAAGCTCTTTACTACGGGCATTCTGAACTAGGTTTCAACCTGTCATTGACAAAGAACACTTTCTTCCATTTTTTTAACAAAATATGTTATTTCCAAAGACATGGTTTATTTCTCTGTAGAGATGTCCTGAAACTTAGTAGAGAAAAACAGATTGTTAGCACATGACTTAAAAGTAAAACAACAAAAAATTCTCTAACACAATGTCAAAAGAAAACCTAAGAAACTGTGCTGTCCTGGATTTTTAGCTTTGATTATAGAGTGACAAATGATTACTGTAAAACCTAAGAAATCTTTCTTTAAAAAAAAAAAATTGTTTGCAGATTTTGAGAAAATTTTAAAACGTTATATAAAAAACAATATAAAAGTGTAGGTGGATGATTGGCAAAAAAAACCTAGAATTTGAGATCAATGACCTTTATTGTTATTCTAGAATAAACATTAGAAGGGAAATAACCGTTCATTAGACTCAACAATAGGTAGAAACCACAGTTGGCATGAAAGTTGTATTTCCCTTATGTCTTTAAGTAGTGCTTTAGATTTTCTTAACAAGACAGACTGATTTACATTTCCTTATAGTTCTTTTTCTTTCTTGGCTTTCAACAGAGTGTACTGTTGGGGCCATTTTTCCTTAAATCTTAATTTGTTTTCTGATCTATGAGTTCGTTTTTCTAGTTGAAGGAATGGAACAATGCCCACAACACAGTGAAAAATGAAGCTTTCAATCATGAATCCCAGTTATTGAGGAAAACAAATGGCAATATGTTTAATAGAATGCCATATCCAAATATGTTGAATGGCTAAATTTCTTAACATTTTAGTCACTAGTGTTATTTTCCTATTTTTTCCTTGTGATTCTTTTTTTAAATTTCTTTTTTCAGTTCTTTTTCTTTGTAATTTTATCAAATATTTTTCTTGTCACCTGGGGAATATGAATTTTACATATAACAAACAAATAGCCTTAACACTTATAAAATTGAACTCTAACACAGGAGCATGATTAATTTAATGTAAAATATAATTACTTAAATATATAAAGCTTTTATCATTTCAAATGACTACATTATTACATAGTACTTTTATGAATGATTCTATATCAAATATATTCAAAATATTTTACATGTTCATTTAATACTAAGAATTATTTTTAGACCTTAGCTATAGCACATAAAAAGTTATTTCTATATTATGTAGATATTTGCTCAAATAATTTCTATAGTGAATCCAGTTCTGGGGAAGATGAAGTAAGCATACTCTACCCTCTCTCTCCAACTGAATGCAAATATTAAACTCTGAACAGAAGATAGATAGATAGACAGATAGATAGACAGATAGATAGACAGATAGCTATCTGACACTTAAAATAAATGGTAGCAGAAAGATTTGGGAAGGATTCCAGAATTTGATGTACCACCAAACCAGAGGTAAATATCCCTTTTTCCCCCCTCTGTTATCACCTGCCATGGACTCAAAGGCAACTTGAAACCTAGCAGTGCCACCCAGCAGGGATAGAGAAAGCCTCATTTTCTGTACCAAGAGGTTGTAAAGAAGACTCCTAAGGTCCAGAAAGAATAGGATTAAATACTCTGTTTTCTTTTCTTTCCTCTCCTGTCGCAGCCTCCAGGCAAGACCTCAGTGGCACAGAAGCTGAGCAGGCACCTAAAATACTGAAGGAAGAGACATTCCTTTATTACCAAAGGAGCTGTGATTCAAAGAACTAGAGATGAAGATACTTTGCTTTTTATTCCTTCTTTGTCCTCTTCCTACTAAGCCTCAGCTACAGTATCAATTGTGGAAAGTGGAAAAATAGGGGCACTAAAGGCCTGGCTTTCTGATTAGAAGACCTGAAATGGGGACCCAGAGGACCAGAAAGTATTGAAGAGACCACAGAGAGAAGGGAACTCTAGCAAGATACTGCATAGACTGGTGTGGGAACTACTGGGCTCACATCCCCATGCTATGCATGTGTGAATCTGGTACACAACCAGCATCACAAAGGCTTTGAGAACTATGGTCAAAGCCTCTTCTCAGGTCCAAGACTGGCCACTGAGTTAGTTGTGCAAGAGATTTTCACTGGAACCACAGCCCACAGAAGGTGGGATGGAAACTGTAGCCTGAACCTAAGTAGGTCGATTGCCTAGTAAAACAAAACTAAACAAAAATTTGACTATTATCATAGGATTTAAATAAGACCCAGAGTCTCATAACCTAATATTCAAAATGTCCATGATACAATCCAAATGAAGAATCAGGCATATGAAGAACCAGGAAAATATCAGCTCACAAGCAATAAAAACAATCAACAGACATCAATGCTGAGAGGACACATCTTCGAACTATCAGATAGTCTTTAAAGCAGCTATTATAACTCTGCTCCCAAGGGGTAAGGCTGAACACTTAAAACAAATGGGAAGATAGAAATTCTCAGCAAAGAAAAATAAGATGTAAAAAAGACTAATAGAAAATTTTAGAACTGAAAAATACAATAACCAAAATTAAAGTGACACAGGAAAGAGTCAGTGACCTTGAAGATAAATTATTAAAAATTATCCAATCTGAACGACAGACAGTAAAAAGATAAAAATAAATAAACAGAGCCTCAGGGACTGGTGGGACAATACCAGAACATCTAGCATTTGTCAATGGAGTCAAAGAAGGAGAGGAGAAATAATGTGATGCAGAAAACAAATATTCGAATGGCTGAAAATTCCCCACATTTGTTGAAAGGTCTAAATATACAAACTTGAATAACTCAGCAAGCTCTAAAGAGGATAAGCTCAAAGGAATCCATGCCCAGACATATGATAATGAAACTAAAGACCAAACAAACATAGCTAAAAACAGCCAGAGAGAAATGATGCATAACATATAGGTGTTTGATGATTCTAATAACTATGGATTTCTCATCAGCATCCATGTTGATGGGAAGGAAATGGAACATTTTTAAAGTGCTGAAAGTAAAGAACTGTCATCCTAGAATTCTGTGTCCACTGAAAATATATTTTAAGAGTAAAGGTGAAATAAAGATATTCTCAGATTAAGGAAAACAAAAAGAATTTACTTCCAGTAGACCGGCCAGAAGAAAAATGATACTAGAGAGAAACTTGAAACACCAGGAACAAAGGAAGAAATAGAAATGGTAAATATCTGGATAAGTATATTAAACTATTTTTTCTTAAATTCTTTAAAATATGTATAATGGGGCTTCCCTGGTGGCACAGTGGTTGGGAGTCCGCCTGCCGATGCAGGTGACACGGGTTTGTGCTCCAGTCCGGGAAGATCCCACATGCCGCGGAGCGGCTGGGCCCGTGAACCATGGCTGCTGAGCCTGCGTGTGCGGAGCCTGTGCTCCGCAACGGGAGAAGCCACAACAGTGAGAGGCCCGTGTACCGCAAAAAAATAAATAAATAAAATATGTATAATGGTTGAAAGCAAAAATTAACATGGTCAGATAAGCTTTTCTATATATGTAAATGTAATATATATGAAAACTGCAACATAAAGAGGAAGGTGAAAAGGTCCTACCTATATGGTGGTAAGGTTTCTATATTCCACTTGGTGATAAATATTAATTATAAATAGAATGCAAAAAGTTAAGTATCTATATTGTAATCTCTAAGGAAATCACTGGAAAAAATGTCTACAAATAGATATAATAGAAAACTCAATCAATAAGTTTAAAAATGGAAATTAAAAGATGAAACAATCCAAAACTACCAGGAAAGGAGAGAGAGACAGAGGAAGGAAAATAGAAAAAATAAGAAGAAAACAAATACTAAAATGCTTTACCTGAATTCTAACATTTCGAAGCACATGTCAATAATTACATTATATGTAAATGGCTTAAACACACCAACTAAAAATACAGATTGCTGGGTGAATGGAGCCATTTTCAAAAGGTTACATGCTGTATAATTCCATTTATATGACATTCTAGAAAAGACAAAACTAGAGTGATGGAAAACAGATCAGTGGTTGCAAGGGGTAGGCATGGGGAGAGGGTGTGACTATAAAGGAATAGCAACAGAGTTTTGAGAGTGATGACTCTGTTCTATATCTAAGTTGTGGTGGTGGTTACATAAAACTATACATGTGTTAATATCCATAGAATTATTTACCAAAAAAAGGTCAGTTTTACTATATGCAAATTAAAAAAACAAAATTAAAAATAATATCTATATACTTAATCTTTGCTGTATGCCAGGCACTGTCCTTTAAAACATAATTTTGTATAATCTTTAGAACAATGTTATGAACTAGATAGATTCTTCTCTATTTCACAGGTGATGAAAATTAATAATTGAATGCCTTACTAAAGTTTAGCAAATGACTCACCGAAGAGTAAACAATTAGAAGTTCACACCAGAATATAACCAAAATCTTTCTGATTCAAAAATCTTATTCTCTGTTTGATGATGCTTATTTACTCAGAAGCAGTGGTCCACATCTAAAATTGGGGAAAAAAATGTTATTATCACACATATTAGAAAACAGAGAAACAAAGACATTATAACACAACAAGCATATTTTCTGCTAATTATTTTTATTTATTTTGCTGTGCTTTGTTTAAAGATAAAGTTTCTGTAGGATACTAGTAGTGTAGGAAGAATCTGTTCATTCATTTAATAAATATTTACTGAATATATATGCAAAACATACTGTGCACTATAGTTGATTCAAAAATGAATCAGTTACAGATCATATTCTCAAGGTGCTTATGATCTACAATGGAAATTAGAACACGTATATGGACAATGTTAAGTGTCTGTTCTGACTGTATCTCCATGAGTAACAAACCACACCAAAACTTAAGAGATTTTTAGTAACTTAAAACAAAAATGTATTATTCTGACAGTGACATTTATGAACTGGGATCAGCTGGGTGGTTTTGACTTGGGATCTCTGACGTTGTTCACACTCTCTTAAGAGTTGAGCTGGAGATAGCTGAAGGTTCCAGCGGACTGAATTTCCAAGATGCATCATTCACATGGCTAGCAATTGATTCTGGCTGTCGGCAGGAAGTTCAGCAGGGGCTATCCATAGGAATGCCTACGCATGGCCTCGCCATGTGTCTTGAGCCTCTCATAGCATGGCAGCTGGATTCCAAGAGTGAGTGTTCCAAGAAGCCTAGGTATAGCTATGAGACTTCTTAAGACGTAGTTTCGGAAATAACACAGAATCATTTCCTATACATTCTATTGGTCAGTTCTGAGTCAGACAGATTTAAGTGCAGGGGACTGAACAGGGTCATGAATATTGAGAGGTGTGGCTCATTTTCAGACTATTTTTGTAAACTACCACTCTCTGCCCTTTGGTCCCCAGTAAGCCACATCTCTAATACATGCAAAATTTACTCATCTCCCACTCAAGACCTGTGAAGTCTCATCCTATTACCACACTGGCTCAAACCTGAAGTTGAGGAACTTATCATTTAAGCTGGGTCAAGTTACATCATTCTGTTTGATCTTAAGGCCTATGAAATAATGACAACAAGTTATCTGTCTCCCACAGTAATAACATATTTTGTATGCTGTGTGTGGGGAAGATACATACAGTATACACATCTGACATAAAATGGTGACAAGTATGAGATACCCACAATAGACACCTTCAAAAAGAGGGTCAGAGACAGAAGTATCCATGCAATTCCAAAATGCAGGCCAGCACAAGTTATCAATTCCTTGATTAGAGAGCAGCTGTGATCCCTGGGAGTAATTCTCCACTCTTTACTGTGAGTTACCCTTCACTCTTTACTGTAAATGGCCTATGTTTGCCATTGAGTAACTTTCTCAGCCTGCTCTACCTGGAGCCTTAATGACTCTTTTCACTTTGAACTGTCCTTAGAACAGCAGTCCACGCTGGTGGTGCTTCTGCCAACACAATTTTCTTCAAACTTCATGATTTTTTTTTTTTTTTTTTGCGGTACGCGGGCCTCTCACTGTTGTGGCCTCTTCTGTTGTGGAGCACAGGCTCACGGACGCTCAGGCTCAGCGGCCATGGCTCACGGGCCCAGCCGCTCCGCGGCATGTAGGATCCTCCCGGACCAGGGCACAAACCCGTGTCCCCTGCATCGGCAGGTGGACTCTCAACCACTGCGCCACCAGGGAAGCCCAAACTTCATGAGTTTTTAATGAATCTTATTAAGGTTCAGTCTAGATAAAAAGAGAAGGAAAAAAATCCTCACCCACAAATTTCTTTGAAATAGTTTATTTTCTGCCTTTGGTTGAGAATCATTGTAATGAGGGACAATGCCCTTAAGGTTCTTTTAGGCATGCCGAAAATCTTTCTGGTGTGTTCTAAAGGAGCTTCCAGCCACACCCTTGATTTCAGCTTTACTCTGGGACTACAGTTTACTGCAATGCCCTGGATTTGATATATACCTTAAGGCATTTCTTACTTTGAGACTCTTTTGCTGGTTACAAAGAGACAGGATGAGAAACAGTTGTGTGGGTTTTTTCTGTTTGTTTTTAACCGAGTGATTCCTAAGTCCTTTATATTTCCTATAGGTTTGTTAGAAATTGAATAGGACTCTTTTTAGTTCACCTCTTCTATAGCCATACCTTATCATATACAGCTAAAAGAAACCAGTTGGCGCTTTCAACATATGCCCTAGAGTCTCCTTACCCAAATTCGCCAATTTTTAGATATGTTTAGCATTTGCAAGGCTCTGAAATGTTTATAACTGAATAAAAAAGATCCTCTCTTTAGCTTCCAATGACAATTTTTTGTCTTTCAAGTGTTCCCTATCTCTTTAAGGCTTTTGTAGTTTTCACCTACCATAAGATTTTGGGTCATTTTTTGCTATAACACAGTCTAAACTCTCCTAAATGCTACACATATCTCATCTCATTTGATTTTCACAAGAAGCTTTTTAACAAAGATGTGTCTTTTATTCCAGTACATGGCTAATCAAGAGGTGGCTGGGGGTTCTGCCTACACCATTATTGTCCTCACTGTCTGGAAAAGCCAGCATCTGGAACATTTCTAGGTATGTGGCAGAGGGAAAAGTGTGCTCCAGAGGATTGTATAAGACAAGTTAATGCTCAGCACAAAAGTGACACATGTCATTTCCCTTCACAAGTCATTAGCTAATGACAGCAACATGGCCATATCGAGTTCAGCAAGGTGGGAAACTACAATCTTATCACATACTCAGAAGGAGAGAGAGAAATAAATATTTGTGACCAGCTCAAATGACTAACACCTCACAAAAAGTTCGTAATACAGTTCTTACCATAAAATGGATGCTCAACAAATAGTAACTATTGCAGCTGTTATCATTATGGTTATTGCATCTGCTATGGTCTACTTTTAGGCCTACATTCTGCTGACCATCTGTCCACTTGTAACCTTGCGATATAATATAAAATAAATGGAATTGGTGTCTGAGAACAAACTTGGCCATTTACCAACTGTAAAAGTGGGCAAAACATTTGATTTCCATGTACCTCCATTTAAAATTTATTTTGCTAATTTTAAAGCATGATACAAATGTAGGTCAATCCATGAGAGGCTGAGTCATGCCTCAACCTTGAGGCTCAGCCTAATTTGGGACCTATCCTCCCCAGTGTAACTGTTGCCTCCCGTGAAATTCTGGGGTAAGTCAATTCTGCACCCTTTCCAAGAAACAAAACTGCCCACTAGAATGCCTCTTCCCATACATCTCCAGGCAATGTCCCGAATACTACCCATCACAAATTATCTCTTTCCAGGCTCAGTGTTATTCCACTATGCCTGATAGGATTCCCTAAAACTGATTCCTTTTATTGTGAGTAAATTTCTCAGTAATCTTGGCTTCATTATGATATTTCTAGTTGATGTACTTTAGACCTTTCTTGACTGTAGCACCTGACAGAGTTTTCCAGTCCAATTCACCTCCTGGCATCATCTTTTTTCACATCAATGTTCTCACCATTTCTTCTAATACCGTGACTCCACTGTTCTTTGCAAACCTCCATCATCTTCAATTTAACTTATTTACTTTCATCTTCCTTCAATTCCAAAGACCATATCATCAGCCTTCCTGTCAAAGCATCAACAAAGCCACTTAAAATTACAACTATGCTATGAAAGATAAATGTATTCTGCAATGACTGTGAATATTAAAGGTTGACCTAATTGGAGAGGTAAAGGGAGGTTTTCCCTGTGAAAGTATGATTAAGCTAAATTCTGAAGAAAAAGTGGGAAAAAATTATGTCTGCTACTGTTTAGAGTTGCTCCAATTCCATTATCTCAATTCCGAGTTTCTATTTGACCACAGTCATATTACCTTCTAATGGTGCTGTATATTATGTTTCCAAATCTTTGTTCTTATTTCAAACTTCAGACTTTTTAAACATTTTTGCGTTTTCCTCATATACCTTCCACTTGCCTACCTACTCAAAATTGGCTTCTATTATCAACAATGTCATGTTACACACTAGAATATTCCAACATGTTGCTTTTACTGCCAATCTCCATGTTTTGTAACCAATCTAATGTTTCCACCCTGCTCACAATTACTCTTTCATTATATCAGCTTATTTCTTTATAGTAAGTCAAAGTCTAAAATTACATTTATTTATTTACTTATTTATTTGGGGGCATCTGCTTACATTTTTTTTTTTTTTTTTTTGCGGCACACGGGCCTCTCACTGTTGTGGCCTCTCCTATTGCGGACCACAGGCTCCGGACGTGCAGGCCCAGCGGCCATGGCTCACGGGCCCAGCCGCTCCGCGGCATGTGGAATCTTCCCGGACCGGAGCACGAACCCGCATCCCTTGCATCGGCAGGCCGACTTTCAACCGCTGTGCCACCAGGGAAGCCCTGCTTACATTTTTGACATGGGATTGCCAGCATCTAGAATATTTCCTGGCGTAAAGCAGGTAGTCAATAAATGCTTGTTGAATGAATGAACAAATGAATGTTCTTTCCAGATTTCTTTCACAGAGAAAGTGGAGAAATCTTGATGATTGAGAGTACTATAAATTTAAGCAATCTAACTCAGTTTCCTTTTGTAAATCACCTGTTAAGTCTCCCTTACATTTCCTATAGCATTTGTTCCTAGCAACCATTCCTGCCACTCTCACTTTCAACAGATAACTTCTAACTTGCTAAGATCCAAATGAGCTCTTGCAAATAGCTTTCTTTTTTGATTTTCTCAGTTTTCTAGTGTCAGCCTTGTTTGAACCATTCTCTTTAAATGACTGGAACAGATTAAATCAATTTGATGTAATGAACTCAGCTTTCACTCATTCATTTACTAGCTTATTTATCAAAAATGTTTTGATGTTCCTTTGTCTAGAACAGGGTTTATCCCTGCCATTAAGAGGCTCAGAGAAGGGTCATGTTCTGTGATAACTGCATGTTCAAGGGCCTGCAAGTTCTGTCTGGTGTCTTTTTCTCTACATCCACTGCTCTTGTTTGTCTCCTTTTTACTTGCTGTGCCCTCATCCATGTATTATCCATGCACTCTCCAGCAGAACTTTCTGAGATGAAGAAAATATTTTGTTTTTACACCATCCAATACAGTAGCCACTAGCCTCACCTAGCTCTAGAGCACTTGAAGCATGGATAGTGACACTGAAAACTGATTTTTAAATTTTATTTAATATTAATTTAAATTTAGATTTAAACTTAAATACACATATAATTACTACTGTATTAGATAGCACTTCTCTAGCCACTGTGGTGTTTTATCAGTTCTATCAGTTCCTTTCACATAGCAAATTATGTTTCCTTTCAAGACCTTTGCACGTGCTATTTTTGCTGCCTGGGGTGCCTTCTGTTTACCCGGTGCTTTCTCACAAAACTGTTCACATGGTACTTATTTCTCTTCATCTAGAGTTTGGCTTAAGGGTACTATCTTCCTCATCCTGACCTTCCCATCTATAGTAGAAACCTCGTCACTCCCTGACCCCTTTTATTTTCTGTCTTTTCCCTTTGCTTGTTTCCTTCACAGCACTTATTAAAACTGAAAGTATTTTTATTTATTCATTCTCTCTTGTTTATAGTGTGTCTTCCCCAGCAGAATGTAAGCTTAATGAAGGCAGGATCTATGCGTATCCTATAAATTCTTGTGATTCCACAGACTAAAACAGTGCCTATTACATAGTAAGAATTTTAAAATACTTCTGAAGAGTTGAGCAGACAAATGATGGCTGTAATTTTAGCCTGTAAAAAGTATTTGGGTGCACTTAAGTAGTGAAAAAAAGTCTGCGTAGAACAGAAGCAGGGAGAGCGTTCAGTGAAGAATTTTATGAGCTTAAAATAATTAGCATGCCAAAGACATATTTGAGGTGGCAACTTCTGCTCCCCTATACCATCAAGTCCAAAAAAACTCCAGGGACTTCCCTGGTGGCGCAGTGGTTGGGAGTCCGCCTGCCGATGCAGGGGACGTGGGTTCGTGCCCTGGTCCAGGAGGATCCCACATGCCGCGGAGCAGCTGTGCCCGTGAGCCATGGCCGCTGAGCCTGCGCGTCCGGAGCCTGTTACTCCGCAGCGGGAGAGGCCACAACAGTGAGAGGCCCGCGTACGGCAAAAAAAAAAAAAAAAATTCCATATTTTTTTCTACACCAAAGTTACCAAACTGTTCTAAGCACACTGCCTTGACTTCCTCACCCCTGTGTCATGTCTTTTGTTGCACCACTCGATTAAACTGCTTTCCTAAAGGCAGTGCATCTCTGATCACTTTTCTTCCTTGCCCCAAACTTTGAATAGCCTTTCAGAATGAGATGAAGGAAGGGTGAATTTTTAAGCTCTGAGTGTAAATCACACTCCACCCTGGCACGGCCCTGGCTTCATCTTTCAAAATGTTTCTAATACTAAAACATAATGTCGTTGAAATGGACTATTTAATAATATGCTGTCTGTAATTGGCGAGCTTGGCTGCCGCCACATTTAAGAAGTCATCCCTGACTCTCCTGGACCTGATCTCGGGTGGCCTCGGCCTGCAGTGGGTTGAAGCAAGATCTCAGTTCCCCAGCCAGAGATTGAAGTCAGACGGCGGCAGTGAGAGGGATGAATCCTAGCCACTAGACCACGAGGGCCAGAGGCCAGTGACAAGATCCCTGGCTTGTCTACTTTGTAGAAATAAATTTCAGCAAAGAGACAGAAAGTAGTGAAACAAGTAAAGTGTTTATTAGGAGGGAAAAAGTATGTGTGAATAGACACACAAGGGTGGGCTCAGAGAAAGAGTTGCGCCTTTGTGGTAGTTTAAATCACTTAAATGGGGCATTTCTTCCAGGTTTCCTCTGGCTAGTTATCTTGCACTGCCTGGCTCTGAGTCCATATTTGGTATAACTCAGGGTCCCCTTCCCCGCACCCCCGCACCCCCATGTGCACGTGCGTCTCTTAGCCAAGATGTATTCTAGTGCAGAGGCCTATGGGAAGATTGACACCACCTACCATGTGGTGGTACCCCCTCCCTTTTTGGCCCCCGAGGAGCCTTTCTGTGGATGTGTAGTCAGGAATGTCTTGACCTCGAGAATGAGAAGTAAGTGGTCTGTTTATCTCTTATCTGGGCAGGACTCAGCTGCTTTCTGCCCCTGCCTTTATCTTATCTTGGAGTATCTGCCCACAGGGAACAGGTTCCAGCTGCTCAGCCTGGGGCCCATCTATCTCCTGCCTCAGACCAAGCACTCTGATGTCTCCCTGCTTGTCATTATATCTCCCTTCCTAGTGTGAGGTCTGACCTATGGTGGGTACTTTATATGGTGAATGAGTGAAGATACATTCAATTCAGAGACTAATCTTGGATTTTGAAAAAAATTTTCCCCATGCATGCCTAAATCTCAGAATTTAGGTGCTGTCAGGAATATTACAGGTGAAAAAGTATCATTTACTGTTTTCTCTAAATGAGAAAGGCACATGGTTTTGAATAAAGAAATGAATGGATGGATGAAAAAAGAAAGGCATAACCACCTTCAATGTTTTATTCATATTAATAAGGAGTTTACATTTGATTGCAGTGAGCAGCAGTAGTCCAAAAACAAATAAATAAATAGGCAGCCTCCATATTTGTAATTTAAAATTTATTTCAGATTCTCTTACTTTAAGTAAGTATGCGTGGCTTAAGGACTCAATTTAGGCTCATTCCTGTACTAGGAGACACCTGAGACCAGATTAAAGGCATACAGACCCTGCACACACCCTGATCCATATCAGCAACCCTGCCCTTGAACCATTGCTATAAAGCTCCTCACCAGATCCTCTGGGGTTGGGATACACAGTTTTCAAAGAGCGTGAGACTGCTGTGTCCCCCTGTGCCTGGCAAAGCAATAAAGCTATTCTTTTTTACTTCAACCAAAATTCTGTCTCTGAGATTCAATGATTCAATTCAGCACCGGTGCACAGAGGCCAAGTTTTTGGCATCATTCTTGTATTTTTAAAAAACCAGAAGGCCCAATTTATTACAGTTTTCCTTTATGAAAATTACCATCCTATGTTGCAGGTTTGCCTTCTAGATCTCTTTTGTAAAAATTTGTTTAGCAGTCCCACCTTTCTCTACTGCTTCTTTCAACTATTTTCTGAATGTGTGTCCTCTGAAATACACGACCATTTGATTATAATTATTGTTCCTCATCTGCTGCTGAAGGATCCCATCCTTCCTCCTCAGTGAACTGCAAGGATGTGCCAGAGAATTCTGAGTAGAACAGACATCCTCTTTTTTGGCCTTTTCATATGGGAAAGTCATAAGTAGAATCAGAAGATGTATGAGAATTTGTTCTGATCAACTGAAGAATGCTTTTTGAATACAGTTTTATAGCAAAAAAGGAAAATGGTAGATATACAAAGGTTTGATATAAAAGTCCCTAGGAAATTTCTATAATAGTAATAGAATAATAATTCTACAGTTAAAGAAGAATGAGTACCGTGAATATAATCATGACATTTTCATATCATGGATAGTTGTTGCCCCAGCCAAAAAGAAAGAAATTATCCACTTTTCTACTCTTTCTCTGGGCAATTAGACATCACTGCTATGGTTTTAGGAGCTGATATTGTTCTTAATGATGGAAAATTTTGTGATTGGCAGCTGGGTCTACAAAGTGGCCACATATTTTCAGCAGTCTGCTCATAAGTGTTTCTAAAATTTTGGAAGCAACGCACAAGAAATTTTGATGGCAGTTCAAGCCAGGATCTTGTGGCCTTTCATTTCCTTAGATCTAGGGGGAAAAAAATGGATAAGGATGTCAGGGAGGAAGAAATTTTTTTTTTAAAGTTTAATAACATATATACATAGGAGAGATCCAGAAAAACGAGTAACTCACCCAAATGGCAGAAGCCCACACCTTAAATACTATTCTCAGCCAAAGACAAAAGACGATGTTGAGGGTAGGGAGACTCATTCATGGGGTTACCAGGAAAAGCACAGTAAAGAAGGGTAAGGTTGTGACACAGATTTAAGTCCTAGCCTTCTCCATCGAGAAGTGTCTAGAGATGTGGCCATCCTTCTCTTCCAGGTACGTGGTGGAAGACACCCTTACAAATGGAAATTTCCCTTACAAATGTAAATGTTTCTCACAAAAGGGCAACTCCCTTTTTGTGTTCAGAGTTTTCCTCATGTATGCTGTTTCCTAGAAAATAACCAGCTTAAAATAATATGGCAGAGACATTTTAGCATGGCAAATTCTGCTCCCCTTCAAGAATTTAAGATTAGGATTATCTGATTAATCACTCAGTTTCCATACATAGGCTATTTTTTTCCAAAGGCTCATCTGCCTATGGTGAAAATGGAGGTGAGGTGGGGTGTGGTAGAGGGGAGGGAAACTAGAAATGCTATTTAAGGAATGCAAAGAGAAGGAATGAATTCACCCTCTAACATTCAAAAGAGATTATACAAGAAGTCCATTTTCTTACAAGCAGGGCTCCTGCCCTGAGGGAATATTTTCTAAATTTCTTTAAATCTTTAATCACAGTTTAAGCCTGGAGGGTTTCTCTCAATGTGTAGAGAAGATACCAATACTTCCTAGGACAGCAAGGCCAGCGACTTTCTATTTTATGGCAAAAGTATATGGGGATAGGAGAAGGGAGTGGTCAGTTGTGTGTCTGCTAATGCCCTGCAAGGACTTCAGCTCAGAGTAACTCGTGTGTGTGTGTGTGTGTGTGTGTGTGTGTGTGTGTGTGTGTGTGTGGAGTTGAGAGGAGGAGAGCAAAAGGGGACAAAAAGATGATGATAATTCAGTAGGGGAGGAAAATGGGAATTTTGACTTGCCTCCCCATTTAGGAATCTGAGATGCCTTTGTTTCCTCTGTGTATCGAAGGAACTCGGAAGTTTGAGAGCCTAGCTGGAGGACTTGCCAGAGGGGACATCTAAGAGAGCTGAAGTGGCTTTTCCGAGAGGCTACCAGGCAGTCAATTTAGGCAGGGGCTGAATTGTGCACATTCAGACCACAGAGTACCTGAGATGAGCTAAGATCAAGCCAAGTCAGCCAGCGAGGATCACTGGGTCCAACCCAGCTGAGGGAGGCTACTACTTTTGATGACTCCAGGCAACAATGACAGACACAACTGCTGGCTGGTGGGCAGTGCACAGACGCAGAGGGACACCCGTGTGGGACTAAAGAAACCTGCAAACATCCTACGCAAGAATCTCTTCACCTCTCCCATGATGTTGCAAACACTCAAATATCACTTTGAAGAAGAACTCTTGGGTTGGGGGTAAAGTGTTTCAGAGCTAACTAATACCAAGTAATGTGTAATCAAAGGAACATTTTACATTATAAGACTAGGCTAAGTTTAAGGTGCTACATACCTTCTGCATTGTAGAATCACTTAAATTTGTTATCCCATTACACATGTGTGTGTTAATATATATGACTATACATAATTACATGTGTTTTAAGACTTTACTCTTAAAAGGCTATAAGAAAATATTTGCCAAGTGGGTGGGTAAAATACCATCATCAAAACTGGAGGACTTTTGAGAGTGAAAAGGGTACTATTAATTACTCCAGCACAAAAAGGCATAAACCTGGACCATCCCATGCCACCTGGGACACATTCTACAGAAGAAGTTGAATTCTGTTCAAGAAAAGAAGTTTTCTTTGATTGAGATGGGGAGAGATGAGGGAGAAAACTTTTACCTTAATGTATATATTTGTTTAAAAATGGAGGTTACCTTGGGGCTAAGAGAGTTTATGCAAATAAGAATTAAATTGTACTATTTAAGAAATAAACAGAAATTCGGTGGATGCAAGTTGGCTAAAAAATGGATATAAAGGACTTCCCTGGTGGCGCAGTGGTTAAGAATCCTCCTGCCAATGCAGGGGAAACGGGTTCAAATCCTGGTCTGGGAAGATCCCACATGCCACGGAGCAACTAAGCCCATGTGCCACAACTACTGAGCCCATGTGCCACAACTACTGAAGCCTGCATGCCCAGAGCCTGTGCTCTGCAACAAGAGAAGCCACCGCAATGAGAAGCCTGCACACTGCAGCAAAGAATAGCCCCCGCTTGCCACAACTAAAGAAAGCCCGCATGCAGCAGCCAAGACCCAACGCAGCCAAAAATAAATAAATAAATTTATTTTTTAAAAAATGGATATAAGAAGAATCCTTTCATGGAAAGTTATGCAAGAAACTAACAATACTTTAGCACGTTAAAAACTAGGGTTGGGGGGAGAGTGGCATGGTTGGCCAGAAATTTACAGTGGAGGGATAATTAGATGATTTAGATTTTAAACAGAACTTTGCTGTGCTGCCAGGCGTATTTATACCCAGCGGACCCAAACCTTTGTAAAATCGGGAGTGTCCTTTGGTTACAGTGTTGAGGGATGGGAGGGAGGGAATGAAAACATGGAGCTGTCTGCAGTGCCAGGTGAAGCCAAAGCTGTATGAAAATAATTCATGAAGCCTAAGAACTGATACTAGTGGAAATGGAAAATTCACCAGGAGCAAGACGGTAGAGAAAGACGCCACCTGAAGAATGTAAGCCCCTTATGAACTGAGAAGCTATCTGTGGGTGCAGTGGGTGGGTATGGGTTTCTACGAGGAAGATAAGGGTTCCAGCAAATCTACCACCATATTCAAGAAAAGATTGTTCTCCTAAGCCTGGAAACCTGGAAATAACTAGGCTGTAGAAATCTAGGTTAAACACACTTTACACAATTTTATACAATTAAAATATAATTTCAGTGATTGGTCAATAACATTTATTAACTAGCCACTCCAAACACAGTTGTACTCAAAGTCTCGAACTCACAAACTTAGTTAATTCCATAGTGAAAAATAAAATAAGGAAAGAGGTTCACATTTGCATTTTCTATGATTATTGAAATGTCTTTTCCTCCTCATGTGTTAACTATAAATAAACACTACCAATTCTTCACCCTTATATTGTTTTTATTATTATTAAAGTATCTATAACTTACATACAGTGGCATAGATTTATACCCACTGGTTATTTAAAGTTCATGAAATGCCTTCTGCTCCCTGGAGGAAATGTACCAAATATGTATAAAATAATAATAAAATAATACTATGCCCAAGGATAGACCGTGTGTCTATGTTTTCATACTGTGAGCATCATGGGTATCTTAGAGCACAGGCTGTTTATAAATGAGGCCTCCAGCTGTTACTGAGAGACTCAGGCAGAAAAAGGGAGTAAACTGAGTATAATAATCCTGATTATTATACTGTTTCTATAGTGACCCAGGATGAGTTCCATTCTCCTTAGGAATAAACTGCTCAGTCAGTAGCTCCTACGAAGTACCATGTGGTAAATTACCTCCTTCCATGTACTAAATGATACCATGATGCCTTGGAAAAATTAATGGGTGAGTGGTTTACTCTGAGAGCATTTTATTCCCTCTGAGTCAACATAGGATTCTGCCCAATTAAGTTTTGGAGGGCAGAATTTGCCCTAGAAAAAGCAGTTTAAAGGTTTAGAGTAATCGAAGCAATATAAAAACTAGTCCCTGATGTATAGTAAAGATTGGACTTCTCACCATGGCTAAGACTTTCATTATCACAGAGTTATTACGTTTCCCTCGGTGGCCAAAAGAAGGGGGGGAAAGAGTGGGAGCTACCATTAAAATATAAAATACATTAACATATTTCTAAACATTTATTTACAGTTAATCAACTATCTCTTGGTGTCTTCTAAAACATGTCAAGTCATTTGGCCTATCACCATGTCTCAGACAATTCAGACTGTTGCCATGTCAGGTAAATAAATGTTACTGTTTTCTCTAGAAATATATTTTCTACGTGTAATGGATTATATACTCATTGACACAACATAGAATTCAAATAGGCTGGAGGCATTGTTGGATTTTGAACTAATTTTTTTTTTTAATAGAGAAGGCCAAAATGCCATATTGTGCAGTTTATCTATTGCTCAAGCTCTGTTCTACAGTTGGTTAAATTAAATTAACAAAATTAAATTAATGAATTTTTGAGAAGGATTTTCTTTAAAGAATCTGATATTATTGTGGTTATTTAAACAAAATAGATATACTTTTTTATATAGTAAAAGTGCTTAGAGTGTCTGAATCTAGTACAGGCATAAATTATCAAGTAATATTCTACCAGTAATTATTTTAGGTTGACATACAATGATATTAATATTATCACATTTATAAAGCACTTTTATTTTCTGAGAAATGGTGGATCTTTCACTCAAATATTTTAATTGTTATCAAAAGGCATCTATGAAATATTTTTTTAAAATAGCTTAGGCTGTAGGGATAGAAGCCCAAAAAGAGCTTTCCCTGACTTTAGTCTGCTTCCCTGGGACTCTAATACACATTTCCTCACAATTGTCAAACTGCAGTTCAAAAACAAACATCTGGTCATGAAACTCATAGACATGGAAACAGAGGGCAATAAATATACGTGCATGCATTTGTTTTTACTAAAATGGTGACTGAGAAATAAATTACACAAAGTAATTTGAATTTGAAACAGGAGGGAAGGGGGTAGGGCACAACCTTTGAAAGAATGACATAGCCCGAGGACATGACATAAACGGATTAGAACAAGATGGGTCCAAGATGGTGGACAAGTCAACTTCCACTAGACCTTGAGCCTCAGTATATGCTCATTGTAACACAATCAGCAAGCTAAATGACACACCCACAGACGCCATGACAGTTCTAAGGCAACCAAAGGATCAAAAAGTGGGATGTGGCCCAATTCCTGGAAATCCCTGCCCCTTCCCGAAATAGCTGGAATACTCCTCCCACTCAGCCTATGAAATTACCCGCCACTATAAAAACTGACAACCCCATACCCTGGTGCCTTTCTCGCCTTCTGAGATGTCCCACACTCTGTCTGTGGAGTGTGTTTCTCTCTAAATAAATCCACTTCTTACCTATCACTTTGACTCTCAATGAATTCTTTCTGCAATGAGACATCAAGAAACTGAGGTTCATTAAGTCCTGAAACCGGGTGTGTGATCTTAGTTGGAAGGCTGGGTTTTGGCCGGGTTTGAGTCCCGGCCGCATGGGTTCAACTCCCAATCTGAGGTGCATGGTTTCAATTTTTATACTCAGGGTAACAGCTTAGATCTACCTCCTGTCACAGCCACTTAACAGCTGTGCAGTTACCCTGTGAACTTTACATTTCTCATCTGTAAGATGGGAATAATAATCACAAGACCTCATGCCAGTTGTCCTAATGATTAAGATATTTTAACTAATTTAAAACACATTGGCAGCCCCCACGGTGTGACCTGTTTAGATTAGAGGGTCAGGAAGGCCTCATAAAAAAAGTGACATTTAAAATGAGAGTTGAGGGGGACCTTCAAGATGGTGGAGGAGTAAGACGTGGAGATTACCTTCCTCCCCACAAATACATCAGAAATACATCTGCATGTGGAACAACTACAGAACACCTACTGAATGCTGGTAAAAGACCTCAGACTTCCCCAAAGGCAAGGAAATCCCCATGTACCTGGGTAGGGCAAAAGAAAAAAAGAAAAAACAGAGACAAAAGAGTAGGGACAGGACCTGCACCTCTGGTAGAGAGCTGTGAAGGAGGAAAAGTTTCCACACACTAGGAAGCCCCTTCACTGGTGGAGACAGGGGTGGCGGGGGGAAGCTTCAGAGCTATGGAGGAGAGTGCAGCAACAGGGGCGCAGAGGGCAAAGCAGAGAGATCCCTGCACAGAGAATCAGTGCCAAGAGGCTTGTCTGCTCACCCGCCGGGGTGGGTGGGGGCTGGGAGCTGAGGCTTGGGCTTTGGAAGTCAGATACCAGGGAGAGCACTGGGGTTGGCTGCGTGAAGACTGCCTGAAGGGGGCTAGTGTGCCACAGCTAGCTGGGAGGGAGTCTGGGAAAAGGTCTGGAAGTGCCTAAGAGCAAGAGGCCATTGTCTTGGGGTGTGCGAGGAGAGGGGATTCCTTCCCCACCTGCCCACAAAGGCAGAGCACTACCTAAACGAGCTCCAGAGACAGGCGCAAGCCATGGCTATCAGCTCAGACACCAGAGACGAGCATGAAACACTAAGGCTGCTGCTGCAGTCACCAAGAATCCTGTGTGCAAGCACAGGTCACTATCCACACCTCCCCTCCCGGGAGCCTGTGCAACACACCACTGCCAGGGACCTGTGATCCAGGGCCAACTTCCCCGGGAGAACACACAGCACGTCTCAGGCTGTTGCAACATCACGCTGGCCTCTGCTACCGCAGGCTTACCCTGCATTTTTATTATAACTACCGTACCCCTCCCCCCCCACAACATGAGTGAGCCAGAGCCCCCTAATCAGCCACTCTTTTAACCCCATCCTCTCTGGGCAAGGACAGATGCCAGAGGGCAACCTACACACAGAGGGGGCGGCAAAACCAAAGCTGAATCCCAGGAGCTGTGAGAACAAAGAGAAAGGGGAATCTCTCTGTGCAGCCTCAGGAGCAGCGGCTTAAATCTCCAATCACCGTGATGTACCCTGTATCTGTGGAATATCTGAATAGACAACAAATCACTCAAAATTGAGGTGGTGGACTTTGGGAGCAACTGTAGACTTGGGGTCTGTTGTCTACAACTGATTTGTTTCTGATTTTTATGTTTAACTTAGTATAGTTTTTAATGCTTGTTATCATTGGTGGATTTGATTATTGGTTTGGTTGCTCTCTTCTTTTTAAAAAATTATTTATTTATTTATATTTTTTTATTTTAATATTTTTTTTTTCTTTCTTTTTGTCTCCCTTTCCTTCTGAGCTGTGTGGATGACAGGCTCTTGGTGCTCCAGCCAGGCATCAGGGCTGTGCCTCTGAGGTGGGAGTGCCGAGTTCAGGACATTGGACCACCAGAGACTTCCTGGCCCCACATAATATCAATCAGCAAGAGCTCTCCCAGAGATCTCCGTCTCAATGCTGAGATGCAGCTCCACCCAACGGCCAGCAAGCTCCACTGCTGGATGCACCATGCCAATCAACTAGCAAGACAGGAACACAACCCCACCCATTAGCAGAGAAGCTGCCTAAAATCATACTAAGTTCACAGACACCCAAAAACACACCACCAGATGTAGTCCTGCACACCAGAAAGACAAGATCCAGCCTCATCCACCAGAACACAGACACCAGTACCCTCCACCAGGAAGCCTACACAACACACTGAACCAACCTTACCCACTGTGGGCAGACACCAAAAACAACGGGAACTATGAACATGCAGCCTGTGAAAAGCAGAGCCCAAACACAGTAAGTTAAACAAAATGAGAATAAGAGAAATATGCAGCAGATGAAGGAGCAAGGTAAAAACCCACAAGACCAAACAAATGAAGAGGAAATAGGCAGTCTACTTGGAAAGGAATTCAGAGTAATGATACTAAAGATGATGCAAAATCTTGGAAACAGAATGGAGAAAATACAAGAAAATTTTAACAAGGAACTAGAACTAAAGAGCAAACAAACAATGATGAACAAAGCAAAAAATGAAATTAAAAATTCTCTAGAAGGAATCAATAGCAGAATAACTGAGGCAGAAGAACGGATAAGTGACCTGGAAGATAAAATAGTGGAAATAACTACTGCAGAGCAGAATAAAGAAAAAAGAATGAAAAGAACTGAGGACAGTCTCAGAGACCCCTGGGACAATATTAAATGCACCAAAATTCAAATTATAGGGGTCCGAGAAGAAGATAAGAAAAAGAAAAGGTCTGAGAAAATATTTGAAGAGATTATAGTTGAGAACTTCCCTAACATGGAAAAGGAAATAGTCAATCAAGTCCAGGAAGCACAGAGAGTTCCATACAGGATAAATCCAAGGAGAAACCCTCCAAGACACATATTAATTACACTATCAAAAATTCAATACAAAGAAAAAATATTGAAAGCAGCAAGGGAAAAGCAACAAATAACATACAAGGGAATCCCCATAGGTTATCAGCTGATCTTTCAGCAGAAACTCTGCAAGCCAGAAGGGAGTGGCAGGACATATTTAAAGTGATGAAAGGGAAAATCCTACAAACAAGATTACTTTACCCAGCAAGGATCTCATTCAGATTTGACGGAGAAATTAAAACCTTTACAGACAAGCAAAAGTTAAGAGAATTCAGCACCAAAAAACAACAAATGCTAAGGGAACTTCTCTTGGCAGGAAACACAAGAGAAGGAAAAGACCTACAATAACAAATCCAAAACAATTAAGAAAATGGTAATAGGATCATACGTATCGATAATTGCCTTGGGCTTCCCTGGTGGTGCAGTGGTTGAGAATCTTCCTGCCAATGCAAGGGACATGGGTTTGAGCCCTGGTCTGGGAAGATCCCACATGCCATGGAGCAACTAGGCCCATGAGCCACAACTACTGAGCCTGAGTGTCTGGAGCTTGTGCTCTGCAACAAGAGAGGCCGCAACAGTGAGAGGCCTGTGCACTGCGATGAAGAGTGGCCCCCACTCGCTGCAACTAGAGAAAGCCCACACACAGAAACAAAGACCCAACACAGCCAAAAATAAATAAATAAATAAAAATTTTAAAAAATATATAAAATTAATAATTGCCTTAAATGTGAATGTATTAAATGCTCCAACCAAAAGACACACGCTTGCTGAATGGATACAAAAACAAGACCCATATATATGCTGTCTACAAGAGACCAACTTCAGACCTAGGGACACATACAGACTGAAAATGAAGGGATGGGAAAAGATATTCCATGCAACTGGAAATCAAAAGAAAGCTGGAATAGCAATACTCATATCAGATAAAATAGACTTTAAAATAAATAATGTGACAAGAGACAAGGAAGGACACTACATAACGATCAAGGAATCAATCCAAGAAAAAGATGTAACAATTATAAATATATATGCACCCAACATAGGAGCACTTCAATACATAAGGCAAATGCTAACAGCTATAAAAAAGGAAATCGGCTGTAACACAATAATAGTGGGGACTTTAATGCCTCACTTACAGCAATGGACAGATCATCCAGACAGAAAATTAATAAGGAAACACAAGCTGTAAATGACACAATAGACCAGATAGATTTAATTGACATTTACAGGACATTGCATCCGAAAACTGCAGATTACCCTTTCTTCTCAAGTGCACATGGAACATTCTCCAGGATAGATCATATCATGGGTCACATATCAACACTTGGTAATTTAAGAAAATTGAAATCTTATCAACTATCTTTTCCAATGCTATGAGACTAGATATCAATTACAGGAAAAAAAACTGTAAAATATAAAAACACATGGAGGCTAAACAATACACTATTAAATAACCAAGAGATTACTGAAGAAATCAAAGAGGAAATCAAAATATACCTAGAAACAAATGACAATGAAAACATGATGACCCAAAACCTATGGGATGCAGCAAAAACGGTTCTAAGAGGGAAGTTTATAGCAATAAATTCCTACCTCAAGAAAGAAGAAACATCTCAAATAAACAACCTAAGGTTACACCTAAAGCAATTAGAGAAAGAAGAACAAAAAAAAAAACTCCAAAGTTAGCAGAAGGAAAGAAATCATAAAGATCAGATCAGAAATAAATGAAAAAGAAATGAAGAAAACGATAGCAAAGATCAAAAAAACTGAAAGCTGGTTCTTTGAGAAGATAAAAAAAATTGATAAACCAGCAGCCAGGCTCATCAAGAAAAAAAGGGAAAAGACTCAAATCAACAGAATTAGAAATGAAAGAGGAAGAGTAACAACTGACAGTGCAGAAATACAAAGGATCATGAGAGATTATTACAAGCAACTATATGCCAATAAAATGGACAACCTGGAAGCATGGACAATTTCTTAGAAAAGCACAGCCTTATGAGACTGAACCAGGAAGAAATAGAAAATATAAACAGATCAATCACAAGCACTGAAATTGAAACTGTGATTAAAAATCTTCCAACAAACAGAAGCCCAGGACCAGATGGCTTCACAGGCAAATTCTATCAAACATTTACAGAAGAGCTAACACCGATCCTTCTCAAACTCTTCCAAAATATAGCAGAGGGAGGAAAACTCCCAAACTCATTCTGCAAGGCCACCATCACCCTGATACCAAAACCAGACAAAGATGTTACAAAAAAAGAAAACTACAAACCAATATCACTGATGAACATAGATGCAAAACTCCTCAACAAAATACTAGCAAACAGAATCCAACAGCACATTAAAAGGATCATACATCATGATCAAGTGGGGTTTTTCCTAGTAATGCAAGGATTCTTCAATATATGCAAACCAATCAATGTGATACACCATATTAACAAATTGAAGTATAAAAAACATATGATCATCTCAATAGATGCAGAAAAAGCTTTCAAAGAAATTCAACACCAATTTATGATAAAAACTTTCCAGAAAGTAGGTGTAGAGGGAACTTATCTCAACATAATAAAGGCCATATATGGCAAACCCACAGCCAAAATCATTCTCAATAGTGAAAATATGACAGCCTTTCCTCTAAGATCAGAAACAAGACAAGGTTGCCCAATCTCACTGCTATTATTCAACATAGTTTTGGAAGTTTTAGCCACAGCAATCAGAGAAGAAAAAGAAATAAAAGGAATCCAAATTGGAAAAGAGGATGTAAAACTGTCACTGTTTGCAGATGACATGATACTATACATAGAGAATTCTAGAGATGCTACCACAAAACTCCTAGAGCTAATCAATGAATTTGGTGAAGTAGCAGGATACAAAATTAATGCACAGAAATCTCTTGCATTCCTATACACTAATGATGAAAAATCTGAAAAGAAATTAAGGAAACACTCCCATTTACCACTGCAACAAAAAGAATAAAATACCTAGGAATAAACCTACCTAAGGAGACAAAATACCTGTATGCAGAAAACTATAAGACACTGATGAAAGAAATTAAAGATGATACAAACAGATGGAGAGATATACCATGTTCTTGGATTGGAAGAATCAACATTGTGAAAATGACTCTTCTACCCAAAGCAATCTACAGATTTAATGCAATCCCTATCAAATCACCAATGGCATTTTTCAGAGAACTAGAACAAAAAAATTCACAATTTGTATGGAAACACAAAAGACCCCAAATAGCCAAAGCAATGTTGAGAAAGAAAAACAGAGCTGGAGGAATCAGGCTCCCCAACTTCAGACTATACTACAAAGCTACAGTAATCAAGACAGTATGGTCCTGGCACAAAAATAGAAATATAGATAAGTGAAACATGATAGAAAGCCCAGAGATAAACCTGTACACATATGGCCACATTATCTTTGATAAAGGAGGCAAGAATATACAATGGAGAAAATACAGCTTCTTCAATAAACTGTGATGGGCAAACTGGACAGCTACATGTAAAAGAATGAAATTAGAACACTCCCTAAGACTGTATACAAAAATAAACTCAAAATGGATTAAAGAACTAAATGTAAGGCCAGACACTTTAAAACTCTTAGAGGAAAACATAGGCAGAACACTCTATGACATAAATCACAGCAAGATCCTTTTTAACCCACCTCCTAGAGAAATGGAAATAAAAACGAAAATAAGCAGATGGGACCTAATGAAATTTAAAAGCTTTTGCACTGCAAAGTAGACCATAAACAAGAAGAAAAGACAATCCTCAGAATGGGAGAAAATATTTGTAAATGAAGCAACTGACAAAGGATTAATCTCCAAAACATACAAGCTGCTCTTGCAGCTCAATATCAAAAAAACAAACAACCCAATCCAAAACTTGGCAGAAAACCTAAATAGATATTTCTCCTAAGGAGATATACAGATTGCCAACAAACACATGAAAGGATGCTCAACATCATTAATCCTTAGAGAAATACAAATCAAAACTGCAGTGAGGTTTCACCTCACACTGGTTAGAATGGCCCTCATCAAAAAATCTACAAACAGTAAATGCTGCAGAGGGTGTGGAGAAAAGGGAACCCTCTTGCACTGTTGGTGGGAATGTAAATTGATATAGCCACTATGGAGAACACTATGGAGTTTCCTTAAAAAAATAAAAGTAGAACTACCATATCATCCAGCAATCCCAATCTCGGCATATACCCTGAGAAAACCATAATTCTAAAAGAGACAGGTACCACAATGTTCATTGCAGCACTATTTATAATAGCCAGGACATGGAAGCAACCTAAGTGTCCATTGACAGATGAATGGTTAAAGAAGATATGGCACGTATATACAATGGAATATTACTCAGCCATAAGACGAAATGAAACTGAACTATTTGTAGTGAGGTGGATGGACCTAGATTCTGTCATACGGAGTGAAATATGTCAGAAAGAGAAAAACAAATACCATATGCTAACACAAGTATATGGAATCTAAAAATAAAAAAAAGATTCCGATGAACCTAGGGGTAGGACAGGAATAAAGATGCAGACGTAGAGAATGGACTTGAAGACATGGGGAGGGGGAAGGGTAAGCTGTGACTAAGTGAGAGAGTAGCATTGACATATATGCGCTACCAAATGTAAAATAGGTAGCTAATGGGAAGCAGCTGCATAGCACAGGGAGATCAGCTCCATGCTTTGTGACCACCTAGAGGGGTGGGATAGGGAGGGTGGGAGGGAGACCCAAGAGGGAGGGGTTATGGGGATATATGTATACATATAGCTGATTCACTTTGTTATACAGCAGAAACTAACACAACATTGTAAAACAATTATACTCCAATATAGATGTTAAAAAAATAAAAATAAAATGAGAGTTGAAGAACCAGTTGAATTTGCCATAAGGAAGGGTCTAGGAGGAAAGGCTCCAAGGTAGTAATGGATCTGGTTTGTTTAAAGAACTAAGAGAAGGGAATTGAACCTAAAATTCTGCTTCAAGTTGCTTATTGTGAAAAAAGAGGAAATGAAGTATTTCTCATAAACATTGGCAGCCCCAAGCAGTGTGTGATCCATTCTATTTCAGGCTGTTGGTCCTGGAGGAGGATAGAGAGCTACATCCTGGCAGTCCACAGGTGAAAACAATGCACACTTGAGGGCTGGGGAATGTGGGAGTACATTTTGGGCTTAGGAAGTGTGGAAGAGGAGCACTGGGTAACAAAGCAAAGGATATATGGAACAGACTGGTGATTCAGAAGCTTAGATTAGGAGTAGGGGAGATGGAGAATGCGGAGAGTGATAAAACTGAGGAGACAAGCAGTACAAATTTTTTAGGCCACACTATAGAGTTTGTACGTTTTCCATAGGCAATGGAAGACCTTTGCATTGCACCTGGACAAGCTCTGTTCTGCCTCTGATACACTGACACGATTATGTCCCTTCACTTGTTTCCACAAAGAACCCATTTCAAAAAGCTTTTCATGGGATTTATAGACTTACTGAATGCCTTGTCTCTGATATGGTGACCATGAGGAATGTTCAAATCTAATTGTAATGAGTTTCCCATGACAACATTGTGCTGCTTTCCCAAATCTGAGGTGAACTTTTCAGACTCTGCTCACTGGTACTATTTTGTTATGTTCTTGGACCCTTTGGTTAGGTAACCTTAAGACATTCACAGCAGTGGAAAATGAAAGATGTCCTCAATTCCCTGTCTGGCCAAAATTGAGGACATTTGACAGGACTATGAAAGCTTTTTTTTTGAGAAATGAGATGCTTTTTGCTTTCTACTCTTTCCCCTCCAGCTCAAATTAGAATTAATCCTCTACTAATTGGGCTTTTATTCCCTTTTCATTTCTATTTCCTCATGTTTTATTAGAAAAGAACTTCAAAGCCAATGAGAAACTGGACCCAAATTTCGAGGCATTATTTTTTATCTCTCCTACTCCTTAGTCTTACTCCAGACCCTCTGGCATCCTGACTCTTAAATTCTAAGAAACTGTAGACTCATTTGAGAAGATTGCTTCTCAAATTCTTCATCATACTTCTGCACCAAAACTGAGGAGTAAAAATGGTGAGCAACCAACTTCTTTCTGATTCTCTACCTGACCATGTGATACATTCCCAAGTCCTTCAGCCAGTAGCCATTTCCCATGCTTCGGCGACCCTGAGGAAACACTGCCTCTTTGATCCTGTGTGCCTTCTTCTTTCCTCACCCACACATCAAGGGAAAGTTGTGTACAGGGCAAGCCTTTGATCGAATATATGCATAGAACTTCTTAGCAACCATGGCTTAAAAAGACACACTTTTTTGAGGGAAATGTTCTATACATAGTCTCAGAAACTAAAATGCTATTACTTTTTGAACAATTCCACGTGAATTACACATGAGAGGCAGAGAAAATTATATTCACCATAATTTCTTCCAGGAAGAACACCGAATTTGTTCTGAAGTAACTCTTTTATAACCCCACTTGGGACTTGGGTACACCCTCCAAAGTTCAGTCCCCAAAGAGATTCCCTCACATGTAGAGTATTACTTATCCAGAGGTAAGGAGTAAAAACTTTTGTTGTCACAGGAAAGCGGTAAAAACAAGGAAAAGGGAGGGGAAAAGGGCTAGAGTGGATAAAATAGGCCATTGTGTGGTGTGAGCTCTTTCTGTATCTGTAATCATTAGTAAAAAATATTTTTATTTTATTTTTTATTTCTTTGTTGAGAGAAGACGTTCTGAAGAGGTAGACTCCTACATCCAGAGAGTCTGGATTCGAATAGTCACAGCCATGAGATAATAGGTACACAATACATAAGTTGTGTGTTCTGTTTTGAAAATGGACTATTTGGGAAGATTGAGAAATGTATTAAATTTTAAAACATATTATGCACAATTATTTAGGGGCTATCTTGCAGTAGACAAACCTAGATTTAAATCTAGACTCTACTTCTTGCCAGTTATAGATCTTTTTGTACTTCCGTTTGTGGGATTTTAAATAGATAGCAAATGTAGAATACTTCCCAGGTAAATATTCAATAAATAATACCTGTGATGATGATAATGATGATGACAATGATGAACATCATGCCTACCCCAGCACCTGACAGGTTGTAGGCTCTCAAATTACAACCACACACTAGCATAATAATTATTAGCATTAGTGGAGCATAGTATTATTTAAATTTTAAGCAAGTGTTTGTATGCTGATATATGTTCATACAAAAATAAAAAATAAAAAGTGAGTAAAAGTATGAATGAACAAAGATATTCCATATCATTAAATGAGCAAACTTAATGGTATTAGAAATGAAACTCACATTAGAAACAGGGGCCATAATCACAGCACTCGGTCCATTTCCAGAAAGACATATTGGAGTCATTAGGAAACTGAGATCAGAAGAAAATGTGACCTATAAACTACTTCTCCTAAAATAGCTTTATTTATTTATAATGAACATTGACATGAATGTTCTGTTAAACACAAGCTTGGACAATTACCAAAAAATCAGGGTATGCTAATTTGATGACTCTAGGACACTACAGGTAAACCTTCCACAGGGACTTTTGCCCCTCCAGAAGTATAAATGTGGATTGCTCTATAGATTTGCATAAACATAGAACTTCGAGAGTCTTCAGGGATGTATTTTTATAAAATATCAATACAGAGGAAAAATTTTGCTACTTAAAGAATACTTCATCTCAGGCTCTATACATCAAGAGATCTACAGTTAACAGAGTGAATAATAAAGGCAAATGAAGCAGTTTACTACAAGTAGCAGTCCACTTATGACAGACACTATCTCATCTTTGCAAGATGTACTTTTTGTCAAGATCTTAACTGGCCACTGAGATTGTCAAAGAAGTAAATGTCTTAAATATTTCACCATTAAGGTGAATGTTCAGTGCTGTTAGTTCTAACAACACGGGACAATGGCCAGGTATGGCAGGTCAGCATCATCCAGCATTAACCTGCTCGAGATGAGCTTAATAAGGTATTCTTCCCCCTCCTTCGTTTTCCCCTTAGCTGAGGCCATCTTTTAGCTATTTATTAAGACACTGATTAAGATGCTATGCAGTACTTCCTTCATCATTACTGATGTAATATTATATATTTTCTTTATTTTCCTTCCATTCTTAGATGTGTCCTTCAGAAATATAAATTCATCATATTTTAGTTGTAAATAATTAGGTCTAACTGTGAAAATAAAGTTGAAAATTCTTATTTTCTTGACAAATGCAGTTTCTAGTATATTCAAATTTCTACTGTATCTTTTTTTGTTGTTTTTGCTATATTCTAGCTTTCTTCTCTATTTTTGTTTGAAAATTTTAACACAGAATTTCATGCCAGAAAAATTTTTTTTTCTTCTGAAAGCTGGAAGAAATCATTTCAAGTTTCAAGACTGTGAAAATTGACTGTGCCTGACTTTTTCCAAAATGACTCGTAATGCTTTTTGCCAGGCAGATTCTAGGACTAGTTAGTTTATGATCAAAACTTACAGATGGTACTTACAGAAGACTAGCCAGTAGGGCATTTTTCAAGAATGTCAAGATCAAAAACTATAATTAAAGGTTATTTTTGGAAAATCCAACATCCCCATCACTACTAACTCCACAGGGGAAAAAAAAAGAATAAGAAGCAAAAATGATTTTGTGACAAAGTAATTGCTGACAAAAATATTGTAACCCAATGTGTCATTTGAAAACAATTGAATTCTGGTCTTTTCATTGCGGAAGCTTAGCTTTCAAAGTAATGGTTAGTGTTATAGTGTATAATGCTGACTTTTCCTTAAGATCATAGGTTATTTCACAGCTGTCATAGTTACATAGCCGTCTTCCCTGTCACCAGTTCCTGTATCTCGTCCTTGCTGGTTGATATCTTTATGCCCAAACCCTTATAACATTCAATCACCACAAGGTCGAGGTCACATGATGGCAAGCCAGTGATGAAATTTTTACCTTCTAACAATGTACAAGTGAAAATTTTATGCACTGAGGCAAAAGCAGGAAATAATGAATATCTATAGTTTAATTTCCATGCATCACTGCTTGTGGCAGTGAAATAAATACCAGGGTGAAGTAATAGAGTAGTTGCAGGGGTGGGCTAGTGGGTTAAAGAAGAGAATTAATATCCATGATTAAAACTGCATGTATCATTGCCAAGGGCTGTGAAAATATGTCAATTGCATGACTATGTCTGTTTCAATGACAGAGAAAGAACATTTAAAGTTTAATAATTGCTCTGTTTCCTTGTATGAAACAAACCAAAGTCCTTACTCCAAAGTCTTGCTAACAATAAATGAATTCTACAGATATCTGTTCTTGAAAATGATCGACTTTAATTATATGTATATTTTTATGTACTAACTGATACGTAGTTTTTCAACCTTTTTTTATTTAAAAACTATGCCAACCAACCTAATGTTGCATATCTGCAGGTTCATTTTTAAATTAATTTTGTAAATTCTAGGCAACAAGTCTATGATCATACAGTATTTAATTAGTCCTTGAATTAATATTTGTAGTTCAAGTTTATATTGCTTGAAAATGATGATGAATTTATAATATTCTGTTGCTAGGAAAAATGGCAGTGCATATTCTCAGTATTATTTAGTTATAGGTTTAGGGTTTTTGTGACCAATAACCATGTATAACCTTAAATTACGACATATAAAATGTTCACATGACAAACAACTTACTGGAGTAAATGAAGAACATGTGATTCTTTTATCCTAAGAATATATCTGATTTCAACTGTAGAGAATAAGTTGAAAAAGTATCCCTAGTATTCACATTCCCTACATTTTCAGAAGTCCTACTTTTCATCAGGAAGTGAAAAAGTAGGCTTCCAAACAAAGACTAGTTTGCAAGCCTGGGAAAACATTTTTTAAAACCATTTAACGTACATTGTTACTTCTCTTAGAATTCTTTTTTTTTTTTTAAGATTGTTAATTCACTACAAAGCAAAACTCTCAAATGCAAAGCATTTTTAAAAATAATGCTTTCCTGGCTAGAGAAGACCTAAGATAGACTGATTTACTAGCTATCAAAAACAACTAAATCACACATACACACATACACACGCACACACAGAGCCTTTGTCCAGATTTTTGTTCAATGTTATGCTTCTGCATCTTGTCCCCTTGAAGGAGATGAGTACTGTACTCTTTGTTTTGCTCAGAACTGAGGAATTGAGTACTTGGTCAGCACTCAACAAATAATAAGTCATAATGACAAGTACCGAATCCAATTTGAAACTGTAGGGGAAATTTAAGTGGTCCCAAATGCTAGTGTTCTCTGAGTTAAATCCATTTGTGGAGGAGCTGCAATTCCAGATGGAGGTTTCGTGAAATAATTCAAATTATTCTCTTCTATTTTTAACTTCTGGTTGGGCCGAAGAGATTTTTCACACCAAAGATTACAGCCATGGCTTTCACCAAGCTGAAAAAACAAGCTTTAATGTGATGATCCACACAAGACCAAACTTGATGAGAAATGTAGGGTGTTGCTATGGCAATTCCATTCGTTGGAACTTTTCTCTGTTGGCTTCATTCTGACAGTACATTCTAAAAAGAATTATATGAAAAGGTGTGGTGGCTGTGAAGACATACTTGAAGCCAAGAAGATAGAACTTTCTCATCTTTCTTTCTCCCAAAGAGAGAACACATCGTCATCTTGTAATGCCACCCTAACGTAGTCAGAAGGCTAGCTGAGGAGGTGTCATTCTGAGATTTCATTGAAACCCTGGGGTGTATTTCTTTTTGGCTTAAGTGGAAAAGTGGCGATGCTAGGGTTCTAAGCACAATTACAACATGGAAGAGGATGCTTAGTCGAAACTGAAAGATGATAAGTCCTTGGCTCCTGAAAGAATGAAGATCTGTTTTGTGGTGGTGGTGGTGGTGGTGGTGTTTTGTCTTACTTTCAGCAGAGGGTGGATGTATTAAAATTCATTTAAATCTAGGCATCAGAAGTGAATGAATCCCAGGCCTGATAGTCTCTGATGGAGAAGGGAGATTTATTAATTCACCTAATGTCATTTCTTTTCAAATAGACCTTCATTTCAGAAGTCATAATCAATCCAATTGTTTATAAAAACAAGCTCAGTTAGAATCTAATTGCAGGCATTGTGTCAAAGCATTTTTTTTTTCCTGATTAATATCACTTACACTCTTCACAAACAACCCTATGAGGTAGGTACTATTTTCAACTCCATTTTGTACAAAGGGAAATTCAGAGAAAATGTAACTGGGCTAAGTTTGGTCATCTGGAAAGAAGGAAATACAGAAGTTGAATCCAGAACCAAGATCTTAATGTGTTGTTAAACAGAACTAACTGTGTCAAAATTTGAAGGGAGTGGGGATTCCTAAGCAATTTACTAATAAGCAGGAAAAATTTTATTTTTGCCATTACTGTAAAAACTTATTTTTCCATGCTACAAAACACAACCAACCAGGTAAGATTAGGGAGATGGTGTATCAGAGAATCTTGACCTTGAAAAGAATCCATTTTACAAATTGAATTCAATGATAATCATTTATTGAGCTCTTAGCACATTCTCTAAGCATAAAAAACTTCTAAAACACCAGTTCCTACCCCAGAAGAATTTATCAATTACTGGGAGAATGTAGTCAACAAGTAGGGATTAATCCATTTAGAAGTGAGCGTAAGTGTGTTTAGCAATAAGACAGAGGTTATGAATTAGTGGCCTGCTGGCTGATGTGGCCCTCAGACATGTTTAATTTGAACCACAAAATCTGAATCTTCTTTTTAAAAAAACCAATTATTTGTGAACACAAAGTTCACATTCCTATTTGGCAACAATTGGCTGAAGCTAATAGACAGTTTCCACTTTAGTAGTGGTGTGTACTCTCCAGTTTTCCAGATTCCCCACCCCTACTCTTTCTCCCACACTGAAGTTCAATGACAATTGTCATTCATTATAAAACTGTTCCCTTTTTTTTCTTATACCTATTTATATATGTTACTTTCCTGGCCGCTATAGGCTTTTGAGGTTGTCACCAACTTGTAAGGACACAAAAAGCATTTGAGATTCAGATTTATGATGGGTAAGGACAAAAAGACCATCATTCAGGTAGTAGCAGATTATTTACTACTTTCTATCTGCTTCTGTGGATATACTCAAATAGCTAAAGAAGAGATCTGGAATAAGAATTAAAGTTGGCACTACTACTGAGTTTTTCAGAGGCATGATTTATTACAAAACAATTTTGATTTATCTAAACCTGGAGAGGATATAGGTCATTGAGTTGCCCAGGTGTGGGCGTGTTGTGTAAACATTTGCAGATAAACAGGCATAATTTATGTGCAAAGAAAATTCCAACTGGGGAGATAGATTGAGTAGAGGAAATAAAATGGAGTAGAGGGCTAGAATGAGGAAGGGAGAGAGAGGTAGGGAAGGAGGGAGAGACTTTAAGAGTTGTGAGATTATAGCTCCTCAAACTCTTAAGCGTTGCGCAGAGGCTTGGCCCTTTCTAGCCATTCATCCAATAGCCTCTGATAAAACGGACAACGGGCTTTTTTCTTGACTCTTGCTTTTATCTCTACCTGGAAAGACTTCTTTCTCTGCAAACCCTCAATTCATGTGACTTTTCTCTTACATTTCAACACCTGGTTCAGGAGGCTCATTTACCACTAAACTTTCTTGTTGCTCCTTAGAAAAAGGAAATAATTTCTCCTTTTATGCTACAAATTTCTTGTATAGGTTTCATTCATTAGACTTACTACATCCCATTGAAATTATGTATCTACGTGCCTGTTTCCCTATAGACTATGAATTCGTGGGAAGGTGCCCATGTTTCACTTATCTTTGTATTGCTGTCTCCCAGCCTGGTGTAATAAATATTTGTTGAATAAATGAATAAATACATCCTCAAAAGAGAGCCCAATTATTTTATTAACACTTTCTTGACCTATTCACTAATTACATAATTTTAAGGAGCCAAAATTCACTCAAAATAGCTAGTTTAGATATGTAATTATTAATTCAATTGATAAAAATTGTGATATTATTCTGAAGTTAAATGTGTATTATATATATATATATATATCCATGTCTATATATCTATATCTATAGTTAGTTGAACATGTTCTTCATTTGGGATACTAAATTAGGCACTTGGCAGAGCATCTGAGTGAAATTTAATTACATAATTAAATAAACATTTAATTTCATTATACAATTTACCAAATATACCTCCTATCCAGCCACCAACCAAAGTTACCATATTCTTTTTAAAAATGTTATCATTAAAATATTAACCAAGGCAAGGAAACAATTGTAAGTCTTCTATATAGTACCTGGAATAGGTATTTTTTCACTTTATTGACATATAATGAAGAAAAGTAAACATAAGGGTATAGCTCAACTGAACAGGCCTGTAGAACAGCACCTAGATCAAAAATACATTACCACCAGTTCCCTAAAACTCCTATTTCCTCTCCTGTCTGTAGCTCTCTTGTAAGGTTAACCGCATTCCAGACTTCTAAAAGCATAGATTAGTTTTTGCCTGTTTTTAGTAACTGAAATGTTTACTGCATTTAAAACACTACATAATGCACACATTATGACTTCATAAAAAAAACATATATTCTTAACTCTGCAGAGTTACAAAGGTAGAGAAGACATAATCTTGACATTCCAGAAGCTTATCTGATAGAGGTGGTAACACATAACCAAATACCTAATGCCAAATATGGACACATAGTAGTACATAGTAAATGGATTCTGAGTGATAGCAGAGTCTTACAAAGGGAAGCTCTCGTTTCGTTTCATACAAAATGTAGAATCACTATGGAGGCTGAAAACCAAAAAAGGTTTTCAGGCTCTGAAAAATTATTTCGAATAATAGGTTTCTGTCAGGTTGGCAGGAAAAAAGCTATTTATATCTCCATTATTGTGATAAATTTATCTCATGGGTAGATAGAGATCTCCATAATCTTCTTTCTGGTGGAAGCCTCTTTTTATTTATTTATATTTTAAAAGTTTATTTATTTTATTTTTTGCTGTGTTGGGTCTTTGTTGCTGCACACGGGCTTTCTCTAGGTGCGGCGAGGGGGGTGTTACTCTTCGTTGCGGTGCGCATGCGCCGGCTTCTCATTGCGGTGGCTTCTCTTGTTGCAGAGCACAGGCTACAGGCGCGTGGGCTCAGAAGTTGTGGCTCACAGGCTCTAGAGCACAGGCTCAGTAGTTGTGGCACACAGGCTTAGTTGCTCTGCAGCATGGGATCTTCCCGGACCAGGGCCCGAACCCGTGTCGACACCCCTGCATTGGCAGGCGGATTCTTAACCACTGTGCCACCAAGGAAGCCACTGATAGAAGCCTCTTAAATCACATTAAAGGTGGGTTGAAGGAGAAAAGTTGGGCAGTGGCCATGATGGTAAAGCACCTCTTTAACCACTTGGGTTACTATTTGGAAGAAGAACTGTTAATTAACTGCAGTGGTGCAGAAAAGTGCACCAGAGGGCTGAGTTTTGAAGCTACTCACACATGGATGAGAAGTCACTCAAAGCTAGAAGTAGGAGTTTTGCTAGGAAATAATTTGTTGTGGGTTACACATTGCCTGGACTTAAGCTTCCAAGTAAAAAAGGCTTCTACGTTGCAAAGCCATGTAGGGTGGGTCAGTGGTTGTCTCTGGGAGGCTGAACAGCCAAGGGGGACCATGAGTGTGAACTGGTGAGTATGATACACTATTTTTCAGAAATGCCTTCTTTATGCTATGATGAAAAATTAATGCCCTTTGTCAAATCATCTTTCTTGGAAGCAGAGTTGTCCTTACTCAAAGAGTTTTCTGCTCTAGAATCAACTTAATCTCTTGAACTTCAGGGTCTCATCACCCAGAGCCTTGTATTTCAGGCTGGCTCTTATTAGGCAATGCTTCCTATTACAGGCTACTTGCTTCTATAGTTGGCCATTTCTGACCTTACTCTGGTCTCAGCCCAGGAAATCCTGTCCTCACACCATCACCAAAACAATTTCCCAACAAAAATTCTCTTCTCAAGAAACTCCAACGAGTTTTGGAGAAAAACTGCTCCCCACATAAAAATTGAATGCTCAGAGGTTATGATATTATTCCATGATGTTCCAAGAACAGTAGATTTTGGCTGCAACTGTGCACTTATTTTGGTTTCGAAAAAACAACAGTCTGAATCACATCTAAACTCCAAAGGACTCATGTTCCCGAGTCACAGTGGAGGAGAGGTCTGGTCAGGATGGGGACTGTGTGCTTTAGGAGGAGTCTCCCTGGAGCACAATAAAGAAAGAACCATGTGCAGTTGAGCTCAAGCACTAAAGTAACATTAACATAATGGCACAAAGTGAACAAACCCCTTCTCCCTTGAGTTCTGGAAATGGATGTTCCCTCAGCATATAAGAGAAAGTGCTTCCTCTGTGCCTCTTTGGCTAATCTGTCTCAGAATTTGCCTTAGGGAGGATTGTTTTCTCCAAGCCCCAGATCATGTAAACACTAGTTCTTAGATTCATTTGAAGGATGTGTTCAAAATAAACTTACTTTACAGTATGGTCTCAGTTATGGAAAAAACCAAACAAAAGCTATATGTGGTTTCAGCAAAAGGAATGTATACATACACACATATATAGTATAGAGAAAAGAATACAATAGAATATGACCAGTGATTCTTCTTCCTGGGTTGTTAGAGTGTATCCTCCCTGGTGGTGCAGTGGTTAAGAATCCACCTCTCAATGCAGGGGATGCAGATTCAATCCCTGGCCAGGAAACGAGATCCCACACACATGCTGCAACTAAGAGTTCGCATGCCACAACTAAGGAGCACACGTGCCACAACTAAAGGAGCCGGCAAGCCACAACTAAGGAGCCCAGGAGTCACAACTAAGGAGACTGCCTGCTGCAACTAAGACCCGGCACCACCAAAAATAAATAAATAAAATAAATAAAGTTAAAAAAAAATTGTTCTTAAACTTATCTACAATTTTCTTGTTTTATGTATCAAGCAATATTAGTTATACAACCAAAACTGAAACCAAACTGTTGTTTAAAAACTGTGAACCAATGAATTATTAGAGATTCTGATTTGCAGTCTGGGGAATGTTCAGTGGTGTGGGCCCTTTTTGGCTCATAGCAACGTTATTAAAACAGATCTGTCAAGATTGAGGTATTCCCAGAAGGGCAGGATGAATTGGGCATCGCCACAGTTGCTATACAAAGTGCAGCACACTGAGTTTATGTGGGTCTACATATTGACTTATATGTGTTTCCTATTTGTCTTTGACCTTGAGATAAACATGTAGCCCCAGTAAAGTACCTGGTACAAATCAATACATATTCATTGAATAAATGATTGAAGGAATGAATGAATTTAAATCATGTATGAATGACTGAATTTCCCAACAACCACTTGAGAGGTTTCCTAAATGTTCTACAATCTGTCTTCTAACAATTTTAGTTACCACCAACTAAATTCAAAATTTGCTTTAGAAAAATGGGAACAGAGTCAAAGTGAGGATGTTTTTTGGTTTCTTTATTCCTTCTTAGGAATATACATTACCTATTTAAAAATTCTATCGTATCCTACCTAAAACAAATGTTTAAGGTAGGATACAATACTAAAAGGTACAGATTAGATGGCAAAAGTTACACTTGGGAAAATTTATTTATGAAATCAAATCAGCCTATCTTATGGAATCAAAATAGTCACGGTCAGTGTAGATTGGAAAAAAAGTAAGATACCACATTTGATCATAAAACCTTATCTTGAAAAAAAAACGAACCAAGATCCAATGAAGTAATGATATAAAATTTAGCCTTTTAGTAAAATATTAGTGTTTTATACAGATAATTCAATTATAAATTCATCAAGCAATAGAAGAGAATATATGAGATACTAAAAATAATATGAAAATCTCCATGATATTACATAATTGGCATAGAATAATACATAGAGTTTTTGATTTTTAAAATGCATCTATTTCCTTGTAGTAGAAGATAGCATTACCAGTTATATGTTAATATTTCAGGAATAAGCAACAGTAGGAAGAATTTTATTAGCAGTATAATATTTTATAAAGAGGTCACTTTTTTAAAGAAGGTGTTCATAGTACTGATCTGATTTTCCAAGGAGTTTATGACTCAAAATTAAATCAGGATGACTGCTTCAAAGTTCATTAGATTTCTGGTTCCTCAGTAACCAGTATCCTGTTAAGGTGTCCGGAACACAGTTTTCCTCTTTTGAGTGCAAGCCAACAGATCGTGCTACTTTTCTGCTGAGTAGTATTTACCCACAGGGACTGATATTGAGAGTAATTTTCCTGAGAAAGTTGATATTTTCATAGAAATCAGGTAAATTCCATTTATCTATGGTGAAAGGTTGGCTTCTACAGTGTTGGCCTCCACTTATTACTAAAATACCCATGGAGAACAAAAGGAGCAATGGACAAAGAAGTCACAGGTACAATTTACTTTCTCTTAACTGTACATCTGCCCTACAAAGACCTTTATTAGGAATCTGTTCTCCAGGATTTATCACAAAAAATCCTTTTTCTGTTGGTAGGGAACTCTCTCAATTCCTGGACTACTCATAAGATAAATGAGCATGAACCTCTCTGTGACATACCTATTATTGAATTGAACTGTTATTTAAATCTTACATTGCCATTTAATTTCTCACTTGTGTATGTTTTATCTCTTCAACTGAATTGTAAGGTTTTGGAAGGTCATAGAACATGTATCCCATTTTCTATCTTAACCACAGTGTCTTTCATAGTCTTTGGTAGGTACTCAATAAATATTGATGGATAGGGTAAGATTCTGAAAAATACCAGACCTGTACTTTACATATCAGCTGCCAGTTCAGTTCTATGACTTGCAAATTTAATTTTGAGTGAGTACAAAGTACTCACTTATTCTGCAAAATGAAAAACTGTGCATATTTAGAAAGAATCTATCTTCTTCTGGGAACATCAAAACTCTAGATTTTCTTTCTCCCTGAAAGGTCCAGATAATCTGCACACTTCTACCACATTAATTTGCAAGTATTGTAAAGTAAAAACTCAGCATTTCAAATGAACACATCCTGCAAATATATTTTAAAATATGACATTTCTACTGATGATAGGTTTTACTCTACAGAAGGTGAGTGATTTTTACATGTGAATTATGAACCAATCAATGTAAATATTATATCTTGAAATACCAGCATCCTCCTAATTTTGGATTAGTATTCAATAAAAATTACAACTAGAAGGCATGTGGAGTTTTTATTTAATTTGTTTGTATAACGTGGGTAAAAGATAAAGGCAAAATCACATAGTATTAGGGCAGGGCTGAGTATTTTCTATTTACTCAGAAAAAAATAGTCTGTTTCAAATGAATGGTCAAATTTGCTAAACTTTTACATTACTTCAAATCATCTTAACAACCAAATATTTTCTTAATAATATGGAGGAATATTTGTGCAAGAATTTTCAGTATAACTTATCAATATAGCATTGTATCATATTCTCTAAGTCATCTACCATACTGTGTCATATTAGGTATTTCATCCCAGCAATACTTTAAAAATCTAAAACAGATAGGAAAAAATACATTTTGTCCAATCAAAGGGTGATAAATTTAGTAGCATCTGTTTTTACAGGATCATGATAACATTTTCAAACCAAATAACACAATACTATCAAAGATAGCAAATTGGCATGAAACATTTATTTAGAGGACCTGGAATATGGAACTAGGATTAGATGCTTGAAAAACAGAACTTCATACTTATCGATAACCTTAATATACCTTTTTTTTCTCTTTCTCTGAAACAAAAACAAAAAGCTGTAAAACAACATCCTACCTTTAAGTAGTTTCAAAACCCAAGGGCATGTAGGTAACTAATAGCCGTTTAATAAAAACACTCACATGGTACTGTACTGTGGTTTAAAAAAATTGCTGCTCGTATTTATTTTGATGAAATGCTGAAAAGCCTAACTTTTGTTTGTTTTTAAGCAAATGCAGTCTTTTCATATTTTTCAATAAAAAATGCAGGGAATCAGCAAAATTATGGAATATATTTCAGTGTCCATTATGTGTCTCCAGGGTTTGATTATTTGGAGAAAAATTAAAGCTAAATGGCTTTGATAAAGCAGATATTTAACACTCAAATGACATTTTATGCTTCTTTAAAAAATGATGGGGCTTTTGAAAAATCCTGTTTTAAAAGAGATGTATTTTTTACAAATACACAAAATGGGTACTAGAAAAATGGCAAAGCTTTGGAAATAAGACAACAGCACTCCCATATACTGCCTCTGCTTTGTCATTGTTGATGTAGCCACTATTCATTTAGATTTAAAGACTAGAATCTTTCAGCTTCAACTTCCTCCTCCTAATTGCTATACATATGCTGATATCTACCCTTTAGTGTAATTTAGTTATTTTCTTTTGTTCTTTGCTATCTTAAAAAAGAAAAATTATCTTAAAATTATTTTCTTTCTGTAGGCATAAAAAGTTCTCAGTCCCTTTACTATTCTGGGAAAAAAATGAAATGAATTGAAATGATGTCCTGGATTAGAAATAATTATTTAAATTGCTTTAGTTTCAGGAAATTGAAAAAGACAAAGCATATTTTCATTTAATACTAGCTCATTTTAAATAAGCTCCTCCAAGAATCTTGGCTACAACTTGCCTGACCACTGTCCACTAGATGACACTGTTGTATAAGCACAATAATGAGAGGCCATAGGTTTGACAATAACTAATTTACCATATATATAGATAGATAGATAGATATTGTCAGTGTCTCTCTTTCACGGTGAAACTGGCTTAGCATTTTTAATTGGATATGGATGATAACTTCACATAATTTAGAGTAAAGTTACCCTCAAAGGTTAAAACACAGGAAAAAAAGAAGCATATCTATTTCATAGCATTTATATTTTTTACAATAGAAAAATCTTTCAAAATCTGTATATTTCACAGTTAAAATAGACGTCATTATGAGTTTTAAATTGTGCCATTTTAAATCTAGTGACAAAGACTGTACTGATAATGTTGGTTTTCAAGTAGTGTTTTGTCAGTAATCTTTTTTTTCCTCTCTCTCTCCCTTCCGCGTGCCGGAGTCCTCCCTCCCTTCTTGTCTTTTCAATTCTCTTTTTCTTCTCTCCTTGATTCTGGATTGGGAGCCATTCAAGTGCAGTGCCCAAATCAGGGGAAGAATCAATTGTCGTAAGCTAACAGTCTTTGTGGCACATTGCTGCCAAGCTAGGAGACTTCAGCCTCAGAAAAAGCAGAGTAAAACAGACACAATCCTGATGCACTTGCGTAGATAGAGCCATCGAAGGAAACTTCAACTACCTGGAATTGTATACAAATTTCTGGACATAGAGATTTTCCTGTAAAATCCGACATTTGAAAAAATCATGTAGATTATTGAGATTTCCACTGATACTAGGATTCTTTTGTAATAACTCATTTTTCCACTGATGTTCAAAATCACTGTTACATTAACCTTATTTGCCATGGCTTCAATTTAATAAGAATGTTGAAGTAAAAGCATTCATGCTCCTAACTATACGTTACATACACTAACCTCAGGCTGTTTACCTGAAAATCTCGGGGGAGGAGCCAGGCCTAAATGCAAATTACTTAGAGTGCAAGTGGCAATAGAAATGTTTTATGGCAAGCGACACGTCTCAGAGGGAAGCGGCAGACACATCGCATTGTCGTTTTTCTCTTTCTTTTTTTAAGCCAGGCGTGCTAGAGCTAGGGAAGCAAAGTGTCAGATCCCTGCGCTTCCATGAGAACCCCCTACACGACAGTGTCTGTCCCACACGACAGACCACCCCCCTCCAGGGCTAAGCTCTCACTAGACTGTTTTGTCAACATGACTGGTGAACACAACTACCAGATTATACCATTACATCTATGACAAGCCATAGAAAAGTGACCCACACACTAAAATTTGTTTTCAAAGTCATGGTTATAATCCTTAAACATCTGAACATCCTCTTAATAGGTGGATGGTGGGAATTTGGATCAGGTGAACATGAAATATAATTAATTTCCTTTTCTTTCTCTTTTTTCTTTCTCCTTTCCCACTTCTCAGAGTCTGTGTTTTCTTTTCTGGTTTTGTTTTTGCTTTTACCCTCTGCTTACTCCAAGAAGAAAACCATTCTCTCTAATCTTAACCGAAAACTATAATATGACAGACAGAAGGACATTTATATGCCCACTCTCCCACTCTGGGCATATTACATAATCTCACTGAGCCTCAGATTTCCTGGTACATAATTCTGCATAGTTGAAGATTAAATGAGACCCTAATATTTGTGAAGTACATGGCAAGTTTTTGACATACAGTAGGTGCTCAGAAAATGCTGACCTATAGAAAGCATCCTAAAGGCGGGCCAGGGCAGAGGGGGTGGGTAGCGTGCATGAGAAGGAGGTGGGTGTTAGACAAGAAGCCAGTTCAATGGTGGACCATAAAGTGATGTTGCTTCAGGTCTAGATAAAAAGCAAGGGTGTAAAGACAGGAGTAGAAGAAACTAGAAAATATCAGCGAGCTGGAGAGAAGAGAATCTGGAAATGGTGTTACAAGCAAAACTGAGAAGGAAAAGGGAATAATATTATGACAAGAGGAATTACCATTTCTTGAGTGAATATTGGGTGATAGGCACTGTCTATACATTCTCTCATTTAATTCTCACAAAACCCCCATAATGAGTTTTTATTAGCATCTACTTTTTTTTTTTTTTTTTTTTGCGGTACGCAGGCCTCTCACTGTTGTGGCCTCTCCCGTTGCGGAGCACAGGCTCCGGACGTGCAGGCCCAGCGGCCATGGCTCATGGGCCCAGCCGCTCCGCGGCACGTGGGATCATTCCCGGACCAGAGCACGAACCTGTGTCCCCTGCATTGGCAGGCGGACTCTCAACCACTGCGCCACCAGGGAAGCCCAGCATCTACTTTTTCTATTGGAGGACACTGAGGCTCCTAGACTTCAGGTATCAAGCCCTAGGTACCCTGGTTCCTGAGTGGTAAAGCCTGTTAAATTTCCAAACACTTTCCACTGCCATTCAACCACCTCTCTCTTAACACTTTACAGATAGAGCAAATAGGACTCCAATTTTTGCCTTCCTGGCATTCCACACTGATAAATTTGGTGTTTAGAAATTTTATTTGAGCATGCAGAATATATTTTCCTTTAGGAATATGGTTTATAATGCTGGGTGGTTATTTAAGCTTTTTTATCAAAAGCTTAATTAATTCAGAATGTAGCTGATCTACAGATTACAGAACCTGTAGTCTATGGGCCTACAAGATAGTCTGCAGAAAACTATCCCTTCTTAACTCCAAATAAGAAAGTTGAAGGCACCCCACTCTTTACCACTTTAACACTTTTTACAACTTTAATCACAGCAGAGAGAAGTCACTTCTCTTATCCTCACCCTGTGGATAGATTTAGTATGTGTGAAGATGAAAATGAGGGATGTATTTCCCAAAATATTTAAGGAAAAATGTAGCACCCATTACTACACATTGCTAATTGTGAGCTATTTGGTAGGTGGGTGACCATGTGTGATGGAAAATAAATGTATATTTTGGCAGACATATATAAGACTATATATCTGCAAGACTCAGAAGTTCAATTAAAGGCATAGATACAATAAATTTAGCCCCAGTAATAGTGCAATGTTCTCTCTGAGATCTGAGCTATACTGGCTTTGCATTTTCCTCTTTCCTAACATTCACAGACATGTCTGAAATATGAAATCTGGATCTCTTACCATTGAGTTACTGTCATATGTTTAGCAAAAGGCAACGTGAATTTAGTAGTTGTTTTATAAAACTGGACGTATACTCCTCTTCCCCTACACACATATATCTTGGTGCCAAATTTTGGATCTCGAATGTGTCCACTAGCTTAGTTTATAGACCCAAAGATGTGATGGGTATTTTCATGAAGACAGCCTCCATTTCTGTGGCTCTTAGAGTAATGTCCTGCTGTATTCTTCCTCTCGTGAGAGATCCGTATGTGAACAACCCAGTGATGACTGCATCAGTGGCATGAAGGACTCATCGCTTATTCTCAATCTACTCTTCACTGACATTGCAAGGGAGAAAAAAAGCTCACTGACATTTGCTACCTTTGAACATTTTGTTCTACCTCTAGCCAAGTATCTTCGGTGCTCCACCTCCCTGCCTCCAGCCTCCACTAACATTCTCCCCTTCAATTTACAGTACCCTTTCCTTCTGACGTTATATACAATCTATGATCATTTATTTTTCTGACGAAAATTTTTACTTATCTCCTATCTAGAAGGTCACAAGGCACAGCAAATGTTCAGGAGAGTTAGGAAATCCTCAAAGATGTGGATCTGTTCCCAGGTACCTATGATTTTCTGATTAAGTTCCCTTAAGTTTTAAAAATTATCATTTAGTACTGGTGACAAGATTTTTGGGCTGCTGAATCCAGGGGTGAGGTGTTGTCTAGAACATCGAAGGGGTATAGCTATAGTTGCTCTACTGTAAATTCAGGCTTTTAGTTACTTTTTCTATTAAACAAGGCATTTCATAGGACTGGATTCCATGGCTTGGCCTTTGGTTAAGAAAGAATGGTCTGGGACTTCCCTGGTGGCGCAGTGGTTGAGAATCCTCCTGCCAATGCAGGGGACACGGGTTCGAGCCCTGGTCCGGGAAGATCCCACATGCCGCGGAGCAACTAAGCCCGCGAGCCATAACTACTGAGCCCGTGAGCCACAGCCACTGAGCCCGCATGCCTAGAGCCCATGCTCTGCAACAAGAGAAGCCACCACAATTAGAAGCCCGCAACGAACAGTAGCCCCCACTCGCAGCAACTAGAGAAAGCCCTTGCACAGCAACAAAGACCCAACGCAGCCGAAAATAAATGAATAAATAAATTAATTAATTTTAAAAAATAAGAAAGAATGGTCCGTGTTTAGAGGGGGACTTTTCTAGAGCCTAATTATACCTTAGGACATTAGGTGAGTTCTTCCATCTCTCTGCTAGATTGACATCATTCTATGACCTTTGTAGTCAGAGAATTCAGATTTTACATGCATGAAAGAGAAATTCTTTATTTTCAGCTAAATGCTGAAGATTTCGAAGCAGCACAAGTGCCCAAATGAGTAAGCAATTCTACTTAGAGCATCTAGAGGTCTTTGTTCCCAGAACACTTGGGTGACATGCTTTTTTAAAAATTAAAACATCTTAGAAATTAAAGCTTTTGCTTTCTCTTTCATACACATATTGCTAATTTCTTGGTAACTGGATAGTTTAATTTGAACAGGAAGGAAATGACTAGGAAGCTTTTTCTCAATTATCAGTAGAAGATGTATAGGACCATAAATTGCTCTTATTAAGCTAACATCATGAAAAGACAAGGTCAAATGCTGATCATAAAGGCCAAATCATCAGGAAAATAGATACAGCTATCTGTTCCTTACTCAGCTGGGGAAGCCTGATTTTTCAGAGCAAACACATTGGTATATACTGCGATTTTTCATGTCTCCTCAGTATATACTTCAGACATCTGCCAAACCCCTCACTCAACATCAGAGGCTTGGTCATCTCATTTGGATAATAAAGATGCTACTATTTTGAAGTTACTCTGAGGAGTAAGAGGTAATATAAAATATGTGAACATGTTTTTCAAAGGGTAAAGCAGTAACACGTGTAGATATTATTGTCATTTTCACAGCTTTGCATATATTCAGGATGAACTATGTTTAAAAGACAAAGTCGGGCTTCCCTGGTGGCGCAGTGGTTGAGAGTCCGCCTGCCGATGCCAGGGGACACGGGTTCATGCCCCGGTCCGGGAAGATCCCACATGCCGTGGAGCGGCTAGGCCCGTGAGTCATGGTCGCTGGGCCTGCACGTCCGGAGCCTGTGCTCCGCAACGGGAGAGGCCACAACGCCTGCGTACCGAAAAAAAAAAAAAATCAGAAAGTAATTTTTGAGATATCCTTAGAAATCATGAGGAATGAAACTCAGTAGTTTATTTTCTAAATCAAAGTGCTGCCATTAAGTTGGCATTTTCTTGTCTGACTTGGACAACTAAGAATTGGTTTCAATGTATGAAAAAATTTGACAACTAAAGGAATTCACCCAAGCAAGTAGCTACCTTCTGGGGTAGAGCATCCCATCACTAGAATGTCCCCATCTTATCATTAGAATGGTAGAGCCGGTGTCACCCTGTTAAGGGTACAGTGATAAAATTTCTCATCCAAAAGAAGAACCCTTGACATTTCCTAGTCCTTCCCAAATAATTATCTCTAATCAACCCACTGTACACTTTACTTATTTATCTGTTTTATTGTCTTTCTCTCTCTCTCTCTCTCATTAACATGTTAACTCCATGAAGGCAGAGATTTTAGTTTATGTTGTTCATCAGCATATTTCCTGTACTTAAAATTGTGTTGGGTACATAGAAGGTATACAATAAATATTTTTAACATATTAAAGCCTGGATGAGGGCCTCTCTAAGATTCCTTCCTCTTTCCACGTTCTCAGAAACTATGAAAAAAATGCAGTGAATCCTATACATTAATAAAAAGATCACTGACTTTATAAATATATACAGATCTTCCATAGACAATGAATCTCTGCTTTGACTCTCCTCGTTGGATTTCTTTTACCTAACTTTTGAGTATTTGGGAATCAACAGTGTCCATATACTCTTGTTCCCAGAATTAGGGTGTAAAAAAATATCAACTGCTAAAAATAAGATAACAAAAGAGCATATAGTTATTTTGTTTCTTTACTGACTATTTGGATTTCACACAGAAGGAAAATAGATACCCATTAATTTATTCAACAAACATTTATTGAGTGCTTATTCTATGTCAGGCACTTGCTAAACACTAGGGGAAGAATATTCTGTCCTGGAAGAATTCACATTTAAGAATGAGGGAAAAGACACTCTTAAGCCTCTTAATTTGTTCTTTTCTCTGAGCCTCAGAATGAAAGTAACAATGTGCATTTAAATGTAGTTGTGTTAGGAGGTTCTGCTCCTTCAAAGCCTTGCTAGCATGTTGGGAGGCTGATAAAAAACAACGGCTGAAAATGTCTTCACAGACTTTAGCTGAGTCTCTATAATATGCCAAACATTGCAAGGGTTCAAGAGTATCTTCAAACTCTGGGAAGGGAAATAGACTTTTAAACAGATCACTGTAACAGTATAAGTGGCACGCATCCATGAGTTGTAGTGGAAATGCAACGGAAACAGAGATCTACTCTGATTAAAAGAGTGGGGTAGGGCTTCCCTGGTGGCGCAGCGGTTGAGAGTCCGCCTGCCGATGCAGGGATCACGGGTTCGTGCCCCGATCCGGGAAGATCCCACGTGCCGCGGAGCGGCTGGGCCCGTGAGCCATGGCCGCTGAGCCTGCGCGTCCGGAGCCTATGCTCCGCAACGGGAGAGGCCACAACAGTGAGAGGCCCGCGTACCGCAAAAAAAACCCAAAAACAAACAAACAAAAAAAAAACATTGGGGTAAATGAAAGTGTCCCCGTTAGAATTCTAACAAGAAACACAGGCACCCTCAAATTAGGTAGTTATAGAAAAGGCTCTTAATGTGACTATTTACCAAAAGGTGAGCAAGTGTAGGGAAACAAGATAGTGTGATATGTTGAAGGTCATTATACTCCCAGGCTTCATGCAGTAAAGGGGAGATAAATAGAAATTTCTGGAATAGAAACAGCTATTTGGGGGGGAAAAAAAAACTGCTAACAAGTGCTGTGGTTTTCAGTTTAGGGATACAGCTAGCCCATGCAGTTTAGGGATGCTAGCTAGCCAGCTTGCTCCCAGGGAGGGAGCTGGGGAGATTAAAAACCCTCGAGTCACTCTCCTTCTTTCCTCTAATCTCTGCCAGTGCTCACATTGGCTGAACCCAAGAAGAAGGCAAAGGACAGAGGGATCCATCGATAAAGTCAATACGGGTCAGCTTCTCTGGCCACAGAGCACAGGGGAGAAGAACAATGAATCAGTATGGCAGGGCGAACAAAATATAGCCAATGCAGAGGTCTTTGGTGGCAGGAGACACTTGGGCTGGGGCTTGAAGGCTGAGTAGGAGTGCATTCGCTAGATGAACTGGGTCATTCCAGAGAAAAGTTTGAAGAGTGTCTGACAGGAGGGTTGCTACAAAAATTAGAAAATGTAGACTTTGTCTAATTGTTTAGGAGATTCCCTGAGCATGCTTTTAGTGCCATGAGCTAATAGCAACATAACTTGAGTCAAAAGGAGTCTCAGAATCTGGGAACTGACTAAAACCTCTTGTAAATACCAGCAGAAGCACTTCTGCAATCTCAAGATTTTAGGAGACTATTCCAACACCTTCGGTTAGATCCAAGGTGAGACTAACAGTTGGAAATAGTGTTATTTTATGAGGTATGATATGAAATTATAATGTGATAGACCCTTACACAAAATATTAATAAGTGCTATGGATTGAAACTTCCTTTCCACGCCTGTTTGATCAATATAAATCAAGGGTAAATGGACAAAAAAAAAAAAAAAGTCTTCAGTCTCAAATTATTTCAGAGTATAATGGGTTGCATGTCTCTTGATGAGAGATTGTTTCTTTGTTATACAATTAGCTTGGACTTTGGAGTTCTTCTGATTCTTATGCATGTAACATCACTGAAGAGCTGATCTATAAGTATTGAACCCTAGCCTACTCTGAGCAGCAGGGTGACCTGATACAGTGGTTTGCAAACTTTTATAAAATGAATTCTCACACACAACTTCAATACACAAATGAGATAAAAGTCAGGGTTCTCTGACAGTTTAAATATTCATTGTTCAGCAGAAAACATTCTATTACTTGCCCCAAACCCTGAAGCACCATTGTGGACCCTTGAGTTTCCTTGAGTAACAGTTTGAAAATCACTGACTTCAAGAATAGGGGATTATAAGTAGTAACATGACACCCAAGGTTCAAATCTCAGTTTTAAATTAAAATGTCCCCTGAAGTTGCATGGAAAGCAATGACATTTCTTGAGGGTCACAGAAATACTTGTATTGATCCTCCTCAGAGGACAGATTCACAGTGTGACTCCGGGCAAGTCACCACACCTCCTCCTGCTTTAGGATCCTTTTCTGTAAAACGCGGTTGTTCATAGTTACCATGTCCCTCCTTTATCACACAGATACTGGGAAGATTAAGGAGTGGTTGTTGCTCAGGCTTTAAAAGATCCTTTGAAGAAAGGCTGTAGATAAGACAAAAGAAAAAAAAATAAAAAGAAAAATAAAAAGAAACACAATGTATTTTAATCGATTCTAACCAATGCTCTGAGAGAGTCCAGAAACAAATACCTAAACTCTAAGTGGATAGTATCAGTTCCAGTTTACTTCTTTGCATGGACAGAGGTGGTGGCATTAGAGCCGACCAAGGATATACGCCTCTGCTTTCTGGCGACTTGCTGTGTGAAAGCAGCTGCAGGGTGGAGAGGAGTGGAGTTAGCAGATATGTCTGGGCACCTGGGGACTAGTGAGATGATGTGGAACAAGTAAAGCATAGAGGGGAGAAGGAAAACACTAGCTTGAGCTTTCTGAGCACTGCGGGGCAGGAGGGTTACTGATGTGTGTGTAAACCAATAAGGAGCTGGTGACAATACACAAACGGAGGTTCTGCAAGAATGGCAGCAGCACCTTCAAGTGTGTGCTGTGGGGAGGAAGGCATCATTGGTCCCATCTTACAGATGTTGAGACCAGCCAGTTTCATATCCTACATAGCCTCCACTTTAGCTATCCTGTCTGCACTGAGTTTTATTATTTTGCACAGACAGGACTACTTTCAGAGGAGAGGGACAACACCCCCTGTGGAAATCCCGAGTGTGCACCTCTTTCTTTCCACACCCCTCACTCAGGGCTGGGCTATCTTTACTTCCAGCCTGAAATATTTCAGTGGTTTTCTAAGCACAGTAGTCTTGGTCTCCCATGTCTTCATTTCTCCAGCTTCCAACTGATGCTGGAAAATTATCCCAAAGCACAATAGGACCTCACAGGCCAAGGTTCAGAAACATTTCATCACGCCTTGGCTGATATCATGCATGTCAAGTTTTTCATGTGGTTTTCAAGGTCGTCCATTATCTGAACCCAACTCATACATCCAGTCCTTCATCTCACTACATTGCCTCACTCTGAGCACGTTACTGAACCAAACTTGGGTCTGCTCACCCGTGTGTGGTAAAACCAATCTATGGACACCGAGCTGTGGTGCAGCATTTATTCCAGGGCCAACCAAGGAGTGCAGGCAGCTAGTGCTCAAAAGGCCTGAACTCCCCGATAGCTTTCAGGAAAAGGTTTTTAAAGACAGGGTGAGGGACGGGGGCTGTTGGGTGTGTGATCAGCTCACAGACATTCTTCTGATTGGTTGGTGGTGAGGTAATTGGCAGTCACATCGTTAACCTTCTGGTTTCAGCCATTCTGGGGCCTCTACACACTTGTGGGCAGCACACAGTTAACTTCTTCCACCTGGTGGGGGCTTCAGAATCTGCAAAACAGCTCAAAGGTCATAGCCCAGAATATTATCTCTAGTCCTTGAGGAGGCACTAAACACCCTTGACTTTGCTTAATGGCTAAACTATTATTATTTTGTTTTGTTTGACTATTTACCTTTGTTTCTGCATTTTCTCACTTCTTTGATTAGATTTATTCTTTGGAACTCAGGGAAAGCCTAGGAGGCTAAAGTTTTTCTACAAATAAGAGACAGCCAGAGGATATGGGGTGGGGTCTGTCCCAAGAAGACCCCATGGGGTCCTACTGAGTTACAAACACATGATATTTCTCATTACTCTCAGAACTCAGTCCACAGCCTTCCATTTTAATGCCTTCTCACTCTCCAACATAAATTGCTCTTTCATTGTGCATAACAAGGGAACCAATGACACTCTGTCCATCCTCAAACCTTATTTCAGTTGACAATCTACAGATTCTTTTCAGACTTCCCTACACTCTTCCCCTTTAACCTCTCCCATCACTCTGCTTCCACCTCCGTTTGTCACTATATTTATTTTCACTTGGGACACCGTGCCGTGGGCATGGAGTCCAAAGCCCCGGGTTCACAATTAGCCCTCACCTTGGGACAATAAGTTGTTGTGATTTGGGACAATAAGTTAATTTCTTTGAGCCTCGATTTCTTAACCTGTAAATAGGAATAAGATACTTTTAAATGAGAAATGTATGAAAGCCCTTAGCCTTGTACCTGGCACAGAGGAGGTACTTGACAAACATTTATTGAGTGGGCGAATGAAGAAAGGAAACAAACTGATGGATTCTGTAATGATACAGCATACTGTTGTCTGGGAAGAGTGGAATCACTCATCCCTGCTTATCCAGCTCTAGAATGAGAACACTTTGTAACAAGGTATCTCTTACAAGATGTGTTGAATGACAGGCCTGTGAAACCTACAAGCTGCAAGTAGGAGGAGCCATTTAGTTTGAGTGTCTGTTGGCTTTTTCCTGAGATGATGCAACTTTCTATTTCTGCATAAAGTCCTTCAGGTTTGTTTACCTCAAGATCCAGTTTCCGGCATTATGTCTGCTTCGTTGTTGTCCTTCTTCAAATTCCCTTTCACTAGACAAAGTGAAAAGTTTGGCTTTGAAGTCGTAGGAAGCTGAGCTGTCAGCTACCGCGGGAACCCAGGTAGTACAAGTGAAAGCAGGCATTAGAGACCATGGAGATCAGAGGGCATTTCAAAAGCGGCAGGAGCTATTCAGATTCTCTTATTTAAAGGGGCTCTGATGCTACAAGATGGTGTGTTGGACTCTTCTGTGCTACCAGTTTGAAATGTATTTGTAGTTTAATCCTAGAGAGTCCTGATTTAAAATTCCCAGTTTCAGGGAGAAAAATGTTTTCTGTTCTAGGGCTCTTGTGCAGCAGCCCTTCCTAAGGAAGCCATAAGTCATGCTGTTTTACCATGTCTGCAATTCCTGGGGAGGATTTGGGAGTCAGGAGATAAAGGAAAATGAGAAGACGTTTGCTCTATTTCTTTTTCTCGCTCCTAGGATAAGCTCACTGCCTCGATGTCGAACTCTGACGCTAGTGTGCTGTGGGTCTAGAAGACATTAAGCAGATATTTGCGGATTGATCTGCTGATTTCAAGAATTGCTTCTTCACTCTATGAGACAATGAAATTCTTTTCCCAAGTACAAATTTAAAGAAAGAAATGAGGTTAGCTGCGGGCAACCCTGTCCTGGCATTTCTCTGGCAACTGAATTTGACAAGTGAGAAGAAAGGAAGAGGAGAGGAGACTCTCCTGGTTTGCGTTTCACTCTGTGCAAAGTGATAAAGTTGAGGATGAGCAGACTTACTGAACTAACACATTAAGTTGCACGCACAGGAGAACTGAAGAAAGCAAAATGTGCAGTTGCCTCTCCCAAAAAGCCTTTTATGGGCGGGGGAAAAAAAAATGTGTCCCTGTTGTCAATTTCCCTTCCCTCTTAGAAGCAGAATTCTCTCTTGCTGTCCTCCAGGTGACTTTTTTGTATTGTTATTTCAACTATCATAAGCACTTTACCAGATGACAGTGATTACTGGGTTAAAAGAATTAGAATCGAAATTAAATTTTGGATAGAGTACATCGAGGAAATAATTGTATAGATCTTTCACACTTGAACCAAGTTTCTCAGCTGGAGGAACAACAATAACAAAAGTAACATTTTTTCTTTTATCTGCATCACCGCACTATATTCTATTTTAAGAATTAAAAGGAGCATGCTGCGCGGAACAGAAATCAAAACATACTGGGTTGAAGGGAAACAATGGTATGATTCAACTCCAACTTCTTATGTAAACTTACATCATATGATAATGTAGTTGTACTGCATATTCAATTTTGATATGTAACCTTTGAAATAAATTGGAATATTTCTTCCTGCTATTCTTGGCACATGCCGAGTGATCATAAACAATAATCTCATAAAGGTCACTTGCTCGCTAAGCGCTGCTCTCGGCAAGAAGTGTTCAGGACTACTCAGAGAGATTTTTCCTTTTCTCTGAGACTCTTAATTTGTTCTTTTTTCCTTCTTTGAAGCTCCAAACAACACAAATTTTCTTATACCATGTAGACTCACAAGATTTCTGGAATGATTATTGTTTTTCTCTTTTTCTTACACTTTATTCTTTTTTTAAACTTAAATTGGCTAGTGGAAAGTAGGCAAGGCAGTTTGGGGTGGGGGAGGGACTAAAGTTATTCAGCCAAAAACTAATTGGCTATTTTAAAGAAAACGATTATTTGATTTCAGTCTCTCTCTACTCAAATTAATTTGTGTGAATAGACATGGTTAAAACACATAGGCATTTATATGATGCCTTGTGATGTTCTCTTTTACAGAACTGGTTCATTTATAAAAAGGATTTCAAGAACCTTATAACCAAACCCAAATGAGCTCAATATTGCTTTACCACAGTAACTTCAGCTCCTTATACAAAAACTGAAAGCTGTATTCAGTTAGATTCGAGCTCCAATCATGTCAGCTGTGTCTTTTACCTTTATTCACCAGCAAAATAGCCCCAATCAATATTATTGTACTTGCAGATAATAACTTCTCTTAGTACATGCCAAGTTGTCTGCTGCTAAATAATACAGGTGACTATCCACCTTACAAGATAATGACATAGGAAAGGACTTCCTTGACACAAACCTATCTAAATATATTTAATATCTTGATATTTGGTCATCTATAAAGCAATGAGGAAGTTATATGGAAAGGGCAGTCAAGATAGAAGGTCATACAAAACTTTCTGTAGGGAGCATTTGCTGCATTCCTAACTTACAGCCCATTCATTTCAAATCTCTTCACCAATTCTAATCAAATAATGAGAATAGGACATTTTCAGAATGAAATAAGTAAAATAAAACTTTTCATTATTTTTTCTGCAACTTATTCTAAGAAGACAACTTGGAGCAACTGAATAAGCTTAATTGTAATTTCAATTTACTATATGCCAGGTTATTATTATCTTTTTTAATCCTTACATTTAAACTCTCTCTTGGATGTTATAGAGTCGTTTAAGCAATAATTATTGTCCTCTCTCAATCTCTCTCTCTTTCTCTCTCTCTCAATATGAATTAATTGCCATAAGTTTTCAAATAAGGAGGGATTGATTTGATTTCCAGTTAGAGTTATTATGGGAAAAATTATGGAATTGCTGTCATTTGAATTGGGATTGAAGTAGGAGCAGTTGTCAAGGGACACTGACGCAGGAATGCCATGTAGGCCTGGGAGTATTGGGAGAGGTAGTGATGAGAAAGCTTCTTTTTACCTTATGTCAAACTTTGCATCATTATAATGTCTAAAATTTATTATTACTGATGCTGTTACAGTGGACTTTTGGAAAACTGTAGGCTCTTGTGAGATGTTTCGTTAAGATCTTATGTTCTTCTCTGATAATTAAAAAGTGAAAGTTTATCATAGAGGAAACACTAGCTACAGCATACAGTACTTGGAATTTTTAATAAAATCAGTGATGGATTTGGATAATCTAACAACTTTTGTCAAAATGTAGATTTTACTGTCCACTGGGTCTTCTTCTCAGCCACCAAAATGATAGAAGAATACGAATCTAACAGAAGCCCAGCTGAAGCTGACTTTGGGAAGGAGGTGAGCAATCGTGGCTTCTGATAAAGGAGAGACTGCTGTGGTTGTGACTGTTTCCCACAGAGCTTCCTCCTCTGTTAATGAATAAAAGTCAGAGAATTTAAGATATGGTCAAAATTTGTAGTTTATTTTTATGGACTAAAGGGTACAATTATTTCTTTCTCTAGATAATTTTAATTTGAAACTTAAGTAGGCACAAATACCCACTTAAACCATAATGATCTAAGGTAAGTATTTAAATTTAGAAATGCATATCTTTGAGACAAATTGTGGTATTAATATATGGTAGGGCAGATGGACCAAATAAAAATTCAGAACTGAACAAACTCCAGGCGCTATGAATATATTTTACAACATATCTTCTATTTGTTCATCTTTTAAAAAAGCTGTTTCCCTCTTTATTATGCTACTTTAGTTGTCTAGCACCTATAGGAATGGATCTAGAAAATGTGACTTGATTTGATGAATCCTGCAAGAATTTACATTTATCTTTGTCAAGAGGATAACTGAAGGCAGTGAGGTTTCTGTGAAATATTCTAATTAATCCAACTCACCATATTTTTGTATTCTGAAAATCCCATCAACTAAAGTTCAGTTCTCATCTTAAGAAGAAGGAAAAGAGCAGAGGTGTCCCTGAGGAGGAAAAAAGGGAGGAATTAAAATTTAAAAAGCGAACAGAACTAAAGGAAGGAACCAAAATAAGAAGCTTCTGTATAAACATCACCCATCTTTCTGCTTTCCTTCCAACAACCCCTGCCCTCTTTCTTCTTGGAGATCCAATCCTGTTTTCAGGGAACACTTTACTCTTCCAGAAAACCCAGGAACTTTTACCAACTTGTCTTCAACTCAGCCAGCTTGTCAGTCTGTGTCTGCATTCTAGCTGCCTCGTCTGCCATACGTAGTAGCTGTCCCTAATGGGTGGCAAATTTGAGTGTTTCCATATGCAAAATATGCCTCACAGTACTAAGTAAAGCAAAAGAGGTCCATTTTCTAAGACTCGGCACTTGAGAATGTTTTCGGACAATTTCCGCCCAGATGCTAGTGTGCAGATGCATATCTCAGACATTTTTTTCCTGATTAGCGTGCAGCCAGAACACCTGTTTTGCTGCCTGGTGGAATCAGATTTGAAATGAAGATACACCTGCGCAGTCAAATATTTGCATTGTACTTATAAACAGAGCTCTTGGTGTTGGAGTGAATAACTTCCCATCAGTCCAAAGGTGTGCAGCTGTACCCTCTGAAATGACCTCAGTCCCATTTTGTAGCTTCTCATGGCTATTTAAAAAAAAACTACATTTTTAAGCAGGTTTGAATTATAATTTCCACAGGGATTACTCAGCACTTGTGTGTTGTGTGCATTGGAAGGGTGACTATCCAAATCTGGGAGCAAATATCCCACTTTGGCAACAGGATAAGACAGACACCATGCATGATATTTCTGAATATTGAAAAGGACAGGCAGGCCATGGTCCAAATGTACACTTTTCTTTGAACACTTACACATATTTAAACCATTTATCATTTGAAAGTTAAGCTTAAGCCTATAACTATAAATATGAAATAGTCATCTCTAAAAGCAAATTTAAAAATTTGTAGTTACTTAAAATTACAACAAATGACAACTCAAATACAACAAATGACAGTTATACTTTATTTTTATTATTGTTTAGAATGATTTTATTTTTAAACATTATATATACACTTATAAGTGTACATATGATATATTTTGTTACATAGATTAGGTAGCTGTTTTTAAGGACAGTAGTGCCTACCAGAAAATTATTTTCTGCAAAAGTGTGGAAGATTTAAGGTCCTATTAAAATCATTTTTGAGAATGTATCAAGCCTATATAACTATACAGGTTGGGAAAAAAATGAAAGCCTGGCTATTATATGGCTTGATTTAAATGATGGAATTTGAGTAACATAATTCAGAATTTGTGATTAATATACTTCTTGGAACTGAGCTTTCAAACCTTTTCAAGTTCATCAAACACTGCTTTCATAGGCACTTGGATGGATAAATTATATTCTTCTAAATTCCTTAGAATTGAGAACATTAGTACTAATTCTACATGAGCCAGATCCCAGTCATTCATAACTAAAATAGTGAATCCCTCAGCCTAGAATAAGAAAGGAAACACTCAAATAAGACATTTGGGCTGTTATAGAGTACAAAAATATAGATTGGCCCTATATTTTTTACTTAATCTGTCTAAATCAATTAGACATTTGAATTGTGGTATTGTATTTCCGGGAAGCTTCATTGCTTTCTATTATCCTCATGACAAAAATAAACAATTCCTTTTGAAATTGTGAAGAAAAATGCCTCCCACTGAGTTGACGTTGTATGCTGTTCTATGCAAGAATATATGTGTAATAAAAAATGAGAAATTATGGATCAAATAATCATGTTGGAGCCATTACATAAACAATAGAGAGCATTTTGGATGAGCTCCAAATATCGTCACTATTGTTTAATTTCAGCCCCCTTATGCATCTGCCTAGGCTAGTGTCAGAGATAATAATTTCACCAGATAGATATAAAATGCACAACTAAAATTACATGGCTCTATTATTGTGTTTACACATAGAACTAAACCACTTTTTTCCAGCTGACTGACCCAATGGAGTATTTTGTCCATTGAGCTCCCTTGCAAATTCAGTGGGCTGATGCTCATTTCTTTGTATATATTTGGTCATTTTGTACCACGGTAGGAATAAAGTAACTAAGAAGAGGCATGAATATGTTTGCTCTCTAATGAATCTTTTCTTTACATCTTGCTCTCTGCCTTTCACACACAATTATGGGCTTTCAAAGCAAGGGAGAGCCTTAGAGGAAGTCACAAAATGCCGATTAAAAGAAATGGACAGAAGCTGGGTGCCAAATCATTCATTCTGGGAAAAAGAGGAAGACAAAGAGAGCTATGCATTTCAGCCCTCTTTGCTGAAACATCTTCTGCCAGTCAACACACGATAGGATCCTCAACTAGAAGGAGATTTAGGAAGTTACTCAGTCCAGGACTCTGTGTTTAATTCAAAACCACTTCTCAGAGAAAATTTTCATGTATGATACTAGCCCCCCACCCCCCCCAAAAAAGAAAAAAAACCCAAGAAAATTCTAGCCAGAAAATTTTATTGCCTAATTTATAACTAAAGTAAAAGTATTGTAATTTTGAAAGCTATGATTTGCTGGTGGAAAGAAATATCATATTCTTTTGTTAAGTCATGAATTGCAAGACAAAACTTTTGTCATTTATTTTCTTTGAATGCAAAACATTGTACTCTAAGTAGGGCTGAACAGGATCTGCCTCTCCATCACTGACAGTTAATAATTAAATCAAACATTATATTCAGCAATAGAACATATGCATCAGCTTCTTTCAAATTGCATTTCCTTCCTGTTAGGTCCATTAGTGTAAACCAGACTGCCTTTAGAAATCCCCTTATTGCTGCTGTCTTTCAGCACAGTTCCTGAAATGGATAATGTGGTACATATTATGGGCAATTACACAGAACTCCCCAGCGATAGGGCTTTAGAGTTACAGAATGAAACAGCTGGAACTACAGAGCTATAAGCTAATCATAAAAAAAGAAAATAGTTAAAAAAATAAATAACCCGGATAAAGAAAAAAAAAAAAACACAAGAGGTTCTATAAAACGATTGTTTTTAGAGAAACTGTCTGTACCTAGAAGAATCTCTAGGATTCACAGTGTAAAACTATCTACATCTAAACATGTTATTTTTTTAAAGGTATTTTGCTAAGTTTTTCACACCCATGGTGTAAAAAGCATATAACAAACAGCTAGCAAATTTGAGGTATTGGAACCTGACATTTTTCTCTCCAACTTTATCAGTGTGGTGTTCTCATATTAGTACATTGTGAGAAATCTAGTCTTCTTTTTCAATTTTATTTCCATGAAAACATATATGGTACTAGAAGATGAGTTTTCTATTCATTAAATGAGCTACACGCATAATATTTTCATCTTGTTATTTTATGCTTGTGCTTGGGTGTGCAGTGCTCATGCCGTAGAGATAAGAAATGATATAATCTATCTCTCCAGTTGGTTTGGGGACTGCAATTGGAGTGTTCTGCTTGAAAAATCAGACACAAACATTAGACATACACCTAAGGGAAAAGTTTCATATGCTAAGGGGAAAATATATGTTCTTATTTTTTTCCACCGTTTAGGGAAGAAAGTAATAATGGGTTTGGATGGCAAAAATGTTGCTTCGTTTGGTTGTAAGCAAAGTGCAGTTTTAGCTTGTACCAATGAAGTGTTTTGAACATTTTCAGTAAAATTACTTTATAACTTGAGAAATAATGGAACAATCTGCACAGTAACTACTGTGAAATGGAACAAAAGTGGGTGCAATTTCAGACTTTAAATATAGCTACCAAACTATTTTCAAATTTGTTGCTAAAGCAGTCTACCAAAATCTGAAGATATTAAAGGCAGAATATTTGTACAACTCTTGGAGGACTGTTCTTTTTCTCTCTAAAGAGATGGATTACATAGTCATAGCCAGATTTATGTGACTACTTATGGACCTTCATAAGGCTTTAGTAGCCAATATTTATTTCAGCAACAACAAAATGCAGTAGGAAGAAGCTGGACATAAAACATGCTATCTACTTTGATATCCTTAACAGTCATTGTCTCCTACTTCCCTTAAGAGCAGTGATTCTTTCTTGTTGTTAGTTTTGTTTTGTTTTGTTTTTCTTCTTCTTTCCAGTAAAAGCTTTATTATGATAGAGTGGAAGGAGGGGAAACAGGGATGTTAACAAGACAAAATGTTAAAATCAAAGGAAGACTATGTCTCCTCATTATAAAAAATAATGTTCATTATAACAGTGAAACCCTCATTTGTTTTTATTACTGAAGCTATATTGGTGACTGTACAGTATAATAAGTGAATATGCTCTGAATGCCCAAACCTATTTGTTATGTAACAAACAAAGTTCAGGAGATTTAATTGGAGGTTATGTTTTCGTATGTCCCTGTTTTTCATAAGGAGGGACGTTGAATGGAGGGAGAAAAGCCCTAATAGAAATGACGTGTGTATTGGGCAGAGGCATCAAGAAACTAGTAACTGATATTTAAAGAAATTTCTTACTTGCTTTTATTTCTATATGGATTTACCCCAAGGAGGAAAAAACTGTTATCTGTCTAATATAAGAAATTTCCAGGGCTTCCCTGGTGGCTCAGTGATTAAGAATCCACCTGCCAATGCAGCGGACACGGGTTCGAGCCCTGACCTGGGAAGATCCCACGTGCCGCGGAGCAACTAAGCCCGTGCGCCACAGCTGCTGAGTCTGCGCTCTGGAGCCTGTAAGCCACAACTACTGACCCATGTGCCACAGCTACTGAGCCTGCACGCCACAGCTACTGAAGACCACACGCCTAGAGTCTGTGCTCCACAACAAGAGAGGCCACCACAATTGAGAAACCCGCACACCGCAACAAAGAGTAGCCCCTGCTCACTGCAACTGGAGAAAGCCTGCACATGGCAACAAAGACCCAACACAGTCAAAAGTAAGTAAATAAATTAAAAAAAAAAAAAAAAAAGAAATTTCCAGGGGAATTCCCTGGCAGTCCAATGGTTAAGACTCCATGCTTTCACTTCCAGAGACCTGTGTTCAATCCCTGGTCAGGGAACTAGGATCCCACAAGCCACACAGCACAGCCAAAAAAAGAAAAAGAAAAAGAAATTTCCAGAACGATGTCCCTCTTCTTCATATTAAATAACAATTTTTAATCTAAATTTGTCTGTATTGTTTAACCATAAATATGGTTTGCATTTCTATTTAGACAAAATAATAGCCCTTAGAACACACTTTGCCAGTTGCTGCACTTGATAAATATTAACTGATTTAATTCTCCTAACCATACTATTATTATCCTCATTTTTCTGATGAAGAACCAAACCCGAGGAGTTACCTAAATGGCTAGTCACACAGGTTTATTAAATGTTGGAGCTGAGATTTGAACCCAGGAAGTTGGAGCCCAGAATCTGAGCTCTTAAGTTTTACAGGATAATGCCCTCAAAGATAGGCATTATATTGAGACCTATAAGGTCCATAAGTTATCAGATCTTAGAACATGCTTCTCAGCCGGTTCAAGAATGACTAGACAGAAATGAATCATGCATCCATGTTTGGAACATGCAAATCATGATTATGCAACATTATTTTGGTTACTATTGGAAAGCCTGTAAAATTCTCACAGTTACCTTAGACCTAATTCCAAAAAGAAAAAGGACCGAGCCCCTCTTGCTAATATCATGCTACATTTAGTTCATTGATCTGTTAATTTAAAATATTTTGCTTCATTCTAACAGTTATTCTCCAGACAGCTTCAGACTCTTGGCTGGAATGGCTTTGAAAGCATCTGGAAAAATATCTTCCAATAATCCAATGAACATGAGATATAAAAAAGTTGCCTAGTGATAAAGCAGCCTATCATGCATAATAAGTTAACACCACATTCAGATCTCTTAAATTTTATTATGTTTTGCTTCTTATTAAAACAGGTAATCACACGTATAAGTAGTATTTTTAAAATGAAACTATCAAAAGAAAATATAGCACAATATTTGTATCATTTTGAGTTGAGTGAACTTGTTATAAGGGAGCCAAGACTCTCAGAATTCATAAAGAACAGGATAAATACTCTTGAATACATAACCGTTTTTAAATGTATGGCAAAGATACCATGTATTTTTAAAATACATCCAGATTATAGACTAGGAAAGCATTTGCCACCCATATGACATAGAAGGGGCTAATATAAATATTAACCGATATAAGGTGCTTCTTACAGTGAGGTTTTTTTCTTACTGCATTATCTATACTAGTATTTCTCAACCTATATATAAATCAGCTAGAATCTTGTTAAAATGGAGATTGTGTTTCAGGAGGGATTGGGCCTGAGATTGTGCTTTTCCGACAAGCTCCATGTGATTCTGGTTCTGTTGGTTTACATATTGCAAGTTGAGTAGCGTTGCTCTAGACCATTCCAGTTCATGTGACAATATAAGTAACCTAACTGACTTCAAATAAAACTTTGAGAACAAATTGTCATGTTTTTATTCATTGCAATTGTTTGAAATTGTGGTTACTTAAAAGGAATACATTCCTTTAACTTTTTTTTTTTTTTTTTTTTTGCGGTACGCAGGCCTCTCAGTGCTGTGGCCTTTCCCATTGCGGAGCACAGGCTCCGGACGCGCAGGCTCAGCGGCCATGGCTCACGGGCCCAGCCGCTCCATGGCATGTGGGATCTTCCCGGACCGGGGCATGAACCCGTGTCCCCTGGCATCGGCAGGTGGACTCTCAACCACTGCGCCACCAGGGAAGCCCCATTCCTTTAACTTTGGATTAGAGAAAGTATTTCATATCCATATGACCTAAGGGTGAGATGAGAACTCTTTTTTCCTTCCTATCCTCTCTAAATCTAATTTTGAAAGAAAAATAATTTTAAAAAGAGGACACAACCCAATAGAAAATTGGGCAAACAATAGTAAAAGATAATTGATATGAAAGGAAGTTAAGTGGACAATAAACTTAAGAAAGTATTTTTGATCTCACTATTAGTCATAAAATACACATTAAAGGAGTAAGAAAATACCCATGTTTACTTATTATATTGGCAAAAATAAAAGAGTAAAAATAAAACTTTTGCTTCTGTGTAGATGTACTAGGTCATGGCAGGTCAGTGATCCTGTAACTGAAAAAAAAAAAAAGCTTATAATATGTTATATTACACGTAAAAGATGAGAAAATGGAGGCCCAGGGAAGGCAAATAAATTTCCAAGGTCACACAACTGATAAGTGAACGAGCTGGGCTTTGAACCCAGATATCCTGCCCTTAGATCTTACTATTAAATGCTTCAGACTCTCAGAAAGGTGCTGATTATTTAAGAGGTCCAAGTGATTTAATTTATTACTATAGTGAGTACTGTTTAATCCAATTTTTACAAATGAGGGTTAACTGGAACGCTTAAGTTCTAGGAGTACAGTGCAGATACTAAAATAAATTCAAAGAGCACTGACTTTCATACATCAGCTCTAATTTATATACTGTCTATTTGATAGAAAAGCACACTGATAATCATGTCATTGTAAAGAAGAAAACAAAGCTCTAAACATAAAATTTATAAAATACTGTACTTTATATTCTAGAAAAATTTCCATTCAGATTAAAGAGTGAAGTGAAAAAAAAATGAAAGCATAAAATATTGGTATCAAGCGCAGATATACCCTATGATTTCAGGATGGTGAAACCTAAAAGTATTGATAAAGAAGAAAACACAAAAGAATTAAGGAATCATAGATGTGGTGAGATAGAAAGAATGGAAGACAGAAAACTTCTGCCTCAATAGTACCATTTTAGGTATGTTCATTTATAAATTATATTTATTCTTTTGAAAATAGACTGTTTACATTCTTGACAAATTTTTCTCCATTAATTTGTGCATTTTCTTGTTGATTGATAAGAATATTTTATGCTAATAACATTAACCTCTGTCAAATATTGTAAATGGTATTTCTCTGTTCATCCCTGGCCTTTTAATTTTGCTCTTAATGTTTTGGCATCTGTCCAACATACCTTCTGGTAAAAATATATAAATAGGCCCTCTATAAAAGAAGAAATATACAAATGTACAAAGACGTGTACAAAGAACATAAGGAAAAAATGTTCAATATGACTTCTAATGAAAGAAATAAGAAAAATAAATTATTTTTTTCTCCCATTAGATCAAAAATAATTTCCAGTAACGATACTGCCCAGTGCTGGAGCAAATTCAGTTGCAGGTTAACTTTTACAGACTTCTAGTTGAAATGTAAATTTGTACAGTGCTTATGGAATACAATTAAAGAACTTGTAAAAAACAAAAAAATTAAAAAATTTCAATCCCATAAATATCTTCATTCAGTGTGGTCAGGACCCTGAGTTAGTTCCCAGATTTACAGATAAACATTATATAGTGTTTGACTTTACTGAGTTTAGGAATCCACAGTAGAACAGAGTCAAGTGCTCAAGCAGATGCGGCATCTGTTCATGGCAGAATAAGTTATTCAAATAATCTTACAAAGACCAACTAAAAATTCTGTGTGGCATATAATAAAATCATCTTCTTTATATATATATATTCATATATATAGGTATATATGTATATGTGTATATGATAGATTTTAAAATTTACTGCTATAGAGTTGCACATAGTACTTTTTTGTAAATATATATACTTTGTTTAAAGACAAAATATACACATTTTTGAGAAATAATTTGGAAAAAATTTAGATCTAAGAATAGGTTGAATCTAGCTAAGCAAACAAGCATTCCAAGCCATGCTTTATCTGAATGTATTTGTACTAAAATTTGTATTAAAATTCTGTGAAACTGAGCTGTTAGCTTATGTCTTTCAAAAAAATTGGTCCACTGTATCTAAGTTGTTAAATTAATGTGTGCAGAGTTATTCATAATCCCTTATTATTCTTCTAATGTTCGTGGCATCCATAATGATATCTCCTCTTTCATTCCTGATACTGATAATCTGTAACTTCTTTTTTTTTTTTGTCAGTTGCTCTAGAAGCTTATTTTACTGATCTTTTCAAAGAAAAAGTTTTTTTCTTTCTTTGATTTTTCCTTTATTGCTTTTCTGTATTCAATTTCATTGATTTTTAAAAAAATTATTTGTTTAGTTTTGGCTGCATTGGGTCGTTTTTGGATTTGGGGCTTCTCTAGAATCCAGGGGGTCATACAAAATAAAACAAACCCAGGGAACTCACCTCTAGTCCTTAGCCAGCCTGCCTTCTCTCTACATTTCAGAGTCTTCTGAGAGTTGCCATTTGTATTTTGTCTAGATGGTTAGTTTCAAGAAGAAATATAGTGGATCATACAGTAGCTCTATTTTTAGTTTTTAAGGAACATCCATACTATTCTCCATATTGGCTGTACCAATTTACATTCCCACCAACAGTGTAGGAGGTTTCCCTTCTCTCCACACCCTCTCCAGCATTTATTGTTTGTGGATTTTTTGATGATAGCCATTCTGACTGGTGTGAGGTGATAACTCATTGTAGTTTTGATTTGCATTTCAAATGAATTTATTTACAAAACAGAAACAGACTCACAGACTTAGAGAACTAGAACTTATGGTTGGGGGTGGGTGGGAAGGGTGGTGGGGAGGTAGGGAGGGATGGTTAGGGAGTTTGGGATTGACATGTACACACTGCTATATTTAAAATGGTTAACCAACAAGGACCTACTGTATAGCACAGGGAACTTGTTCCATATCATGTAACAACCTAAATGGGAAAAGAATTTGAAAAAGAATAGATACATGTGTATAACTGAATCACTTTGCTGTACACCTGAAACGAACACAGCAATTTTAATCAACTATACTCAGTATAAAATAAAAAGTTAAAAAAAAAAAAGGAAGAAATACACTGGCATGAGTTCACCCCATCTTTTCTGGAACCAGAAGTCTTTCTGGATTAAAAAATATTACTATGTTCAATTAAATTGATTATTAGTGTAAATGATACTTGAAATATTCCTCACACAAATGAATTGTTCATAGTATTGGACTTTAACACTTTGTTAAAAATATTTTCCTTGACTGAAATTTAAATGAACTTTAAAATGATGTGAATCTTTGAAGAAAATATAAAATCCATATTTTATTTATCAGAATATGAAATGAAGGGAGACTTATCCATTGAAGTGAACATAAGCATCAAGGAAATTGAGTTCTGGGGGAAAGTTTTAGTTTTCATTTTATTGAAACAAATTCTCTTTCATTTTCAAGGGGCATATTTCAGATTCAGAATTCACTGGAACATCTCTTCTATGTAGCTATGTACTTTATTTTTGACTTGGCATTAGTTCCCAAATTATTTCGGTGGTAAATCTGGTTGCATAGATGCAATGACTTATTACTCAGTCTAGTTCCTATGTACTGTATTCATGGCACACACTGAGTGTTCAATAAATGTCATCAAATAGACTGAGTGCTTGTTTTATCATTGATTATACTTTTATACCTTATTCAAATTCTAGTGTTTAATTCTCAATAAAACTATTTTTTACATTCACTTATTTAACGTGTATTAAATAGACATTTATAGTGACTCTAAAAAGTGCTCTATGGTAGACATAGAAAAATAAAACATAACCCCTTCACTCGAGAAGATGATAATCTAAAAAAAAGAAAAAAAAAAGGAGACAAGTATGTAAACAAGAGCTTCAGACATAGGGGTTTATAAAGAGTTTGGGGAAACACAAAGCAGAGGACAATCAGTTCTACCATATGAGTTGTAAGGAGCTGGGAATCTGAAAAGATTTCATGTTAGGGAGAAGAAGATTGTAGAGTGCTGGGGGCAGCTGGGGGAGGAAAAGCGTGCCAATGCTTGACTTTGAATCATCATTATTTTTCACCTCTTGGCAGTGTTAGGGAAGATGGAGAAGAAGGTTTCAGTTTGGGATACATCAAGGACACAAAGGCAATACAAGTTCAGTTAATGTATGATTATATTCCATACATTAATATGGAATATTATTATGGAATACATTAATATATGATTACACACATGTTCAGATTAATGTATGAGTGAGAAGGTATCAAAGAGGTGAGCATTATCAATCCCTGGGTTTAAACTGCTTGGTGATTGGTAATGTACTGTTCCTTGAGACAGAAGATTATGTAAACCAAAGTGTGTGTATTTATATGTAACACACACTTCTCAAGGGAGAATCTGAGTCTTAAAATACAGACTTGGCAGTCATTAGGATGAAATAATCCAGGGGAAATGTATAGAGTAAAAAGAGAAAAAGTCAAGTCAAGGAGTCAAGGACATCACCTTGGAAAATATCATGGTTTATTTTCCATGAGAGTAAAAGGAGCAAGAAGGAAACAGAAAAGAGACATCAAATTTTGGGGAGGAGAGCCAGGTGTAAGCAGTGTCACTGAAACCAGGGAAGTGAAATATTAAAGAAAACAGGCACTGTCAGAAGAGTCAAATGCAAGAAGGCAATCAAGTAGGAGAAGACTGCCAAAGTCCATTGGCTTTGTCAACTGATGCTATAAATAAACTCAGACTGCAGCTGCTTGAAGTGTGAATGGGAGGTGAGAAAGTGGACACAGTTTCTATTGATCATTTTATCAAGAATCTTGACTAAGATGGGAAAAAGGGATAAAGAGGGATCCCATGGGCAAGTAGTCAGAAAGAAGTAAAAGCTAAATATTCAGGAGAAAGACTTGCTGGAGAAGCAAGATCCTAGCAGAGATAAAGGGTAACTAGCCTTGAATAGGATAACATGAGCCTCTGAAACCAGAAGAAAGAAAGAAAGAAAGGAAGGAAGAAAGAAAGAAAGGAAGGAAGGAAGGAAGAAAGAAAGAAAGAAAGAAAGAAAGAAAGGAAGGAAGGAAGGAAGGAAGGAAGGAAGGAAGGAAGGAAAGAAGGAAGAAAGCTGAACTTGTTCATAAAAGTGAGTATTGTCTTTTTCACAATTGTCTCTTTGAAATGTTATAAAATTATTCCAATTTTGGCTCAGTTGCTTAAAATGCTTTAGGAATGTCCTTCTCTTAAGTTCACCCTCAAAGATGGGTGGATTTACCACACACACACCCATACACCCATACATATACATGTGCATGCACACATATCTAAACTTTCTTGTTTAAATTATGTTTGGAGGGCTTCCCTGGGGGCACAGTGGTTGAGAGTCCGCCTGCCGATGCAGGGGACACAGGTTCGTGCCCCAGTCTGCGAAGATCCCACATGCCGCGGAGCAGCTGGGCCTGTTGGCCACAGCCACTGAGCTTGCGCGTCCGGAGTCTGTGCTCCGCAACGGGGGAGGTCACAGTGGTGAGAGGCCCGCATATCGCAAAAAAAAAAAAAAAAAAAAAAATTGTTTGGAAATTGAGAAAAGTTATTTTGAATCATATGAAAAAGGCAAGCTGGTAGATAATCCTTTGGCATAAAACAATGTTTTCTAGAGCAGATTTATTTACTGGCACAAAAATACCCTCTAAAAAGTGAGTCCCCAAATGTTTGTTATTTGAAAATATTGGAAGAAGTGCGTGACCTTTTTTATTCAATACTTTTATGTATTCATTTGACAAAAATGCATAGAGATTTCACTGCTTGTCAGGCATTAACCTAGAGGGTACTTTGATGAATAGGATTCAATTGTACATGTTCTGATAAATTTATTATAAACTAGATTTCATTACAATGTATACTAACTTGATGTGACCACATATTTTCTCATTAAAATCAGTTAAAGGCACTATTTGTCTCAAGTTTGGACTCTTCTAATTATTTTTTTATATCAATTCTGAAGCATTTAGGCATGATTCTCACTGTCTTAATTTGCAATTATATACACTAACAAAAGAATTCAGCTGAATAGAGGAACTTCTATAATCTCATAATGTACTGCTGAAGAAAGAATTCTAGTCACCGAACTCAACATAGTTTATAATATATCTCAGTAGAAGTTTGGAAGTATTAACCACCCACATAGAAAAGGGGCTGGTATCAATATGCACAGTAGATTTTCTTATTGCTTCATTATGCCTATGACCCTATGATGATACTTCACTCTACTCCATACTTCAACTTCCCTACTGCAGTTTCTCCTAGTTGGTCACGTGGTGAATCTGCATTTTCCATAAATTTCCCAGGTGATATTTATGTAGCATATAGCTGAGAACCACTGCTAAAATGTGTTTGAAATTGTTGGGCAAGTGTTGTAAAAAAATATATATATATTGCATCCTCCAGAGACCATATGCTTTGATTTTGAAGAACTACACCGCGTTGGTCAGGTATGACACGGGGTCAGGCAGGACCCCGTGTATTGGCAGCACAGTGTATTGCCAAGACTGTTGATTTTGGATGAAGCAGACTTGAGTTGGACTCCTGTCCACTTCTTTCTGGACTGTGTGTTTAAGAACAATAATTTTACTTCTTTGATCCTCAGTTTTCTGCTCTGTAAAATGGTGGTAGTCACTCCCTCATAAATTTACTGAGGGGATTAAATAGGCTTAGAAATACAAGTGCCCAGCTTTCTTTCCTCCATCTCTTTATTGATCTTATATTCATTTCCTCACCCAGTCTCCATTCCAGAGAGGCAATCTCAAATACCTTTAAAACCAGGCCCGTGTGTAATATAAATGAGCTATGCAGTCAGGGTATGCCAATAGAAAATTATAGAGACTGTGGTGAACTGGAGAAATTTTTTTATATACATAAAAAAAATCACTGTGGGCCAAACAAAACCTATCTGCTCATCAAATCAGACATGACAGTTTGTATCCCCTGCCTTAAACTGGTAAATTCAGATCACTTTTTATAAACCAAATGACTTTGATGGTAATGCCTGTTCTTAATCATCTTGATACACATCCTTACCTCCCTGAACTAAGTAGCTAAATTCAGTAACCATGGATTTTATTCCCTTCTCCTGGCTTCCTCTTCAGGTATACTGTAGAATAGGACCCAGTTAGCATGAGAACACTGCTTTCTTTATATATAGGTTTTTTCAAGCTTTATTGAGGTATAATTGACAAAAATGTATATATATATTTGGTATACAATGTGATGATTTGATGTATGTATACACTTTGAAATGATTATCACAATCAAGCTAATTAACACATCCATCTCCTCACATACTTACCTTTTTTGATGTGTGTGTGTGGTAAGAACACTTAAGATCCACACTTTTAGCAACTTTCTTGTATACAGTGATTAACCACAGTCACCATGTTGTACGTCAGATCCCCAGAACTTATTCCTCTTATAATTGAAACTTCATACCCTTTGACCAATATCTCCCCATTTCCTCTCCCCCCTTGCCCCTGGTAGTCATCATTCTAATCTCTCCTATAAATTTGACTTTTTTAGATTCCACATAAAAGTGAGATCATACAGTACTTGTCTTTCTGTGTCTCACTTATTTCCTTAGCATAATGTCTTTCAGGTTCTTCCATGTTATTACAAGTGTCAGGAATTCCTTCTTTTTTATGGCTGAATAATATTCCTGTGTGTGTGTGTGTGTGTGTGTGTGTGTGTGTGTGTGTTGCATTTTCTTTATCCATTTATTCACTGACAAACACTTAGGTTGTTTCCATATCTTGACTATTGTGAATAATGCTGTGATGAACATGGGAGTACAAATATCTCTTCAAGATACTGATTTTATTTCCTTTGGATATATATCCAGAAGTGGGAGTGCTGGTTTTGAGACCTCTTATTCCTTCATTCTGCTCAAACTTCCTACCAGCTTGAGGGTAGAGAATAGTGGAGACATGATAAAGGATTAGGACATGTCAGATCATCCCTCTATCCTAATCTAGGAGAATTTATTTCATTGTTTACCAGAATCCAAAGCAAAGGCCCTATTGGAGGAAACCTCATCTCCACAGAGAAGTAGAAAGAAAATGATTATTTGAGTTTTATACCCAGCTTCACAACTTAGCAGCTTCACAACCTACATTCAACTACTTATTTTCTCTGATCTTAAGTTCCCATTCCTGCAAAACAGACATAATAATTCCTCTTGTTACTGTTTTAGGTATTATACATTATAATATATATAAACCTCTTTGTACCACAAAAACTCTCATCTCTGCCTTTTGAAGTTTTGCTTGGTATTTAGCTGATGTATTTACACTTCAGGTTAACTGAGCCAGTTCTAACCAAGCTGGCAAATCCATCATCAATTTTTTTCCTTAAATAAAAGGCTGGGTGGGTTGGTGGTATCCAGTGCTAGATCTGAGCATAGATGTGTAATACTTCAGTTGCAGTTTCTTGGCATAGAGTCTAGGGCCAAGAGAAAGCACCCTCTAGGAATTCTGAGTCAGTCATGAAATAGACAAGCTGGAGCTAAGAAACTGAATCTAAATTAAGGCAAGGCAAAGGAGCAAAATCAAGGGACAAAGCCAAGTTCTAGTAGCACAAAGAGTGGGTGTATGGAAAGTTAGGACAGATATAAAAACGGCAAAGTTAGAGAAATACTCTGGATAAATAGGAGCAGCTTTTTATAGGAATCTTGAGGTGAAGGTAGGGTTCGCATATCTAGGAAAACAGCCTGGGAGTAAGGTCAGACATGGCTAACTTCTACTCTAATTAGTATATAATTCTGGTCCAGAGTCCTATTTATGGTTGCAGCCCAGAGACCAGCTAGCCAGCTTTCTTGTACATCCACCTGTTGTCTGATTCTGGCCCCAGACTCAGGTCAGATAACTATCTAACTGGAATATCTCAAGCTTCCTGACATCCATTGTTAATTTGTATTTGCTTCTGTGGATTCCTGCTGACCACACTGGTGAGCATCTTCCTCAATGGATCTGACTTTTAAGAAATCCTGACTTGATCCTCCTTCTGACCGTGGGTTATTGTCCCAGGCACTTTGCATTGCTTCCAGCCCTATCTCTTTCAGTTTAACATCTGTTATTTAAGATGGAAGTGTTAATTGCTCTTTTTACATATTACTGTTCCTCACCTGGGTCAACAAATGCCTTTAAGTGGTTTGATTAACCTAGCCTAAGCCATCTCTTGATATTTGGATTTCTTAATTGTAATATCTTTCCCATATTCCCAAACTGCCCCGTAAATTACCTCTTTCTCCTTTCCCTTGAGTAACTGAGAATATAAAAGGGAATTCAGGGGCTTCCCTGGTGGCGCAGTGGTTGAGAATCTGCCTGCTAATGCAGGGGACACGGGTTCGAGCCCTGGTCTGGGAGGATCCCACATGCCGCGGAGCAACTAGGCCCGTGAGCCACAACTACTGAGCCTGCGCGTCTGGAGCCTGTGCTCCGCAATAAGAGAGGCCGCGATAGTGAGAGGCCCGTGCACCGCGTTGAAGAGTGGACCCCGCTTGCCACAACTAGAGAAAGCCCTCGCACAGAAACGAAGATGCAACACAGCAAAAATAAATAAATACATTAATAAACTCCTACCCCCAACATCTAAAAAAAAAAAAAAAGGGGGAATTCAATGAAACTTATGGAGGCCTCATTCTGCCTTCTAATCCTAATTCTTTAATTCTGGGCTACATTTAGAAGTTGAGGATCCAATCTGACTAAATTTTCAAATGAACTTTTCTGCATATTTTGAAACATGTCAATAAGATTAAACATGGCTTAAATAAATATAATTCCCCCCCAAACCTGTGCTAATTATACTACTCTGGCTCTTCCGCCCTGAAATACAAGATACAACCCAATTTTAGAAGAGCAACCACAAATGTATACAACAGCTAATGCATACTATTTATTACTTGATTAATATTAAAAAATTACACAGTGTTGCATACGACTATAATACAAATCATAGCTTATTAGACAACATGGAGGAAGGAAGATCTAGAGTTAGCATTCATAAGAATTTTATAAGAACTCAAGGTTCCAAATTTAAGATAAATTAGGGAGAAATAATTTGGATTTCAAAAAATTGATGTGATTTATGACAGAATTCAGCAGAGTTCTTTAAAACAGTAAACAGAATGTAAAATATGGTTTTGATTTCCAAACATCAATATGTATTTTTTCAGCAATACAACAATGGTTTAAATAGCCTAATACACTAAAAACATTATATAACTATGAATAGAACTGCTTGAATATCAGATACACAGTGAAAATTCAAATTTACCATTAAATTACATCAACTTTTCAGTCAGACTGTATTATCTACTTTCAGAACAGAGACAATTACAGTAAGTTCCCTACATACGAACGAGTTCCATTCTGAGAGTGCATTCGTTAAGTCCAATTTGTTTGTTAAGTCCAACAGTTAGCCTAGGTACCCAACTAACACAATTGTCTATATAGTACTGTATTGTCATAGGTTTACAATACTTTTCCCACAAATAATACATAAAAAACAAACAAACACAAAAAGTAAAGAAAACGTTTTAAATCTTACAGTCCAGTACCCTGAAAAGTGCAGTAGTACAGTACAACAGCTGGCATACAGGGGCTGGCATTGAGTGAACAGGCAACAAGCATTACTGACTGGAGGAGGGAGAGGAGATGGGAGATGGTAGAGCCAAAGCATCATCAGCAATAGGAGACAGAGGTCAAGCTGCAATTTCACTAATGCCTGACATTGATGGAAAGCACATTCGCATCTTTGAAAGTTCGCAACTTGAAGGTTCGTATGTAGGGGACTTACTGTACCTGATTTACTCCCCTACAGTTGTCTCTTAATTCTTTATAATAGGTGAAAAAAATGCATGCACACAGAATTTTGTTTTGTTTGGTTTGCATTCAAGTTCATGGCTAAGGTTTTGCTAGAAGATTATCTCTTGTAGTAGGAAAAACATGAAAACAAATTAAAACATCTAGAGACATACATCTTAAAGAAATAGAATTCATGACAGTATATTTTAACTTTATAATGTGTATTTGTATATAATATAAATATCTAAATTCTGATCTGGTTATAATATAATTAAATCACTTTGCTGTGTTTTTTGGTTATTTATATGAACAAAAAATCTGAAAAATAAATCTTACCCACAGAAAATAACAATAGTTTAGAGCTTCATCTAAATACATTTATTAAAAGAAGAAATGTTCATAATCTGAGAAAGAACATTTGTGGTAATACCAAAATGATCAAAATGTTAAATCAAGGTTGTGATTGATATAAATTTGCCTTCAGTAAATAAATCATAAAAAAAATTATCTTCTCATTATTGTATCTTTGCTTTGTTATATAAATATAGATGAAATCTCTGGACAGAAATTATAAAAAGGGGCCTTATTTTAAGATGGATGCTAAAATGTGGATTATGTTTTGCAACAATAACATTGTGGAAATTAATTGGGATCAACATCTTTTTCCAGCCTGTGAAGCAAGTTTGAAAATGTTTTTTTTTTGAGGGGGGAGCTTTTAAGTGGTGATTCAAGAGGGTATAACTATTCATGCAAAAATAAGATTTGAATCAGTGACTATAATTACATTTGGTGTATTTATGTATTATTTATGTTTATTTGGGCTTCATTATGTATAGGTTTTTTGTACTAATTACTTATGTTTTTTGTAGGCTTTGTTAGTTTTAGAAATTCTTGTTTTTAATTAAATAGCCCTGTTTGATTCACCAAAACCAATTTGTACTTGAAGATCTAATATAGTCTTATCATTGGTAGTGAATGATCTTCACTGTCCTGTTTTTAAAAGTATGACACTGGAGGGTTTAAGAAGGTAGAAAAGAAGATCCTGAACTCACCTCCTCTCATGGACACAACAGATCTACAGCTACATATGGAATAATTTCCTCTGAAAATGGGATAAATAGAGTCTCCACAACAAAGGACAGCATTAAGACAGATAGGAGAAACAGAGATATGAGCTCACTAAGGGAAAAACCACACCTCAGCCAGTGATCCACAATTGGGGAGGCTCACAAAGGTAGGGTTATTTTGCTGAAGAGTGAGGCATTTGAGTTCCACGTCAGGCACCCCAACCCTTGGATCATGCACAGGAGAGATGAGCCCCCCTCCAAACACCTGGTTTTGAAAACCACCAGAGAACATGTAGAACTATAGGGAATGGAAAACCCACTCTTAAAGGTCTCATGCATCAACTTACCTGACCTGAAAAGAAGCACAAAAACACCAGACTGAAAAGCAGATGGACTATAGGTGGAGGGGACCCACTTACCAACCCTGAAGCATCTGCTGGAGAGGCAGGAACCAGTTGGGATGCTCCCTGGGGACAGAGACACTGGTGGGAGTAATTTTATCAATCTCAGACTACCTTGCTAATGCCAGCTCTGATGGGATCCATTTTGGAAATCTTAATCTAACTTGTTAGCATCAGTGTCCATCCCCTGCTGAGAGCCCTGCCCACCCCAGCCACAGCTAGCCAGGGGATAATCCCACCCACTGGTATCCAGTGGCTGTGGTGGCTGCTCCCCAGGCATTCCAGGGACTAGTCCCACCCACCAGCACACTGCAGCAGCAGCTGCATCCTTGCCACGACAGGCTGATATCCTGGATGAGCATAGATGCAAAAATCCTCAACAAAATATCAGCAAACCAAATCCAACAATACAATAAGAGGATCACGTAACATTATCAAGTGGTATTTATTCCAGGGATGCAAGGATGGTTCAACATCTGCAAATCAATCAATGTGATACATCACATTAACGAAATGAAAGATAAAAATCACGTGATCACCTCAGTAGATGCAGAGAAGGCATCTGACAAAATTCAACATTCATTTATGATAAAAAAAATCTCTCAATGAGTGGGCATAAAGGGAATGTACCTCAATATAATAAAAGCCATATATACCAAACCCACAGCTAAATTCATACTCAATGGTGAAAAGCTGAAAGCTTTTCCTCTAAGATCAGGAATAAGGCAAGTTGACTCACTCTCACCACTTTTATCCAACATTGTATTGGAAGTCCTAGCCACAGCAATTATGCAAGAAAAAGAAATAAAAGGAATCCAAATTGGAAAGAAAGGAGTAAAACTGTTTCTAGTTGCAGATGACATAATACTACATAGAGAAAACCCTAAAAACTCCAACAAAAAACTGCTAGAACTAATAAATGAATTCAGTGAAGCTGGAGAAAACAAAATTGATATACAGAAATCTATGGAATTTCTATACACTAATAACAAACTATCAGAAATAGAAATTAAGAAAACAGTCCCATTTATTACACTTGCATCAAGAAGAATAAAATACTTAGGAATAAATGTAACCAAGAAGGCAAAAGAGCTGTACACTGAAAACTATGACACTAATAAAAGAAATTGAGGAAGACACAAAAAAATAGAAAGGAATTCCATGTTCATGGATTGGAAGAATTAATATTGAATGTTCATACTATCCAAATCAATCTACAGATTTAATACAATCCCCATTGAAATTCCAATGCCATATTTCCTGGAACAAGAACAAATAATTCTAAAATTTGTATGGAACCACAAAAAGCCCTGAATAGCAAAAACAATCTTGAGAAAAAAGAACAAAGCTGGAGGTGTCAAACTCTCTGACTTCAAACCATATTACAAAGCTATAGTAATCAAAACAGTATGATACTGGCACAGAAAAAGGCACATAGATCAATGGAACAGAACTGAGAGCCCAGAAATAAGCCAACATATATATAGACAATCTGTGACAAAGGAGCAAAGAACATACAATTGAGAAAGGACAGTCCCTTTAATAAATTATGTTGGGAAAACTATACAGCCACATGCAAAAGAATGAAACTGGACCACTCTCTCACACCATACACAAAAATTAACTCAAAATGGATGAAAGAACGGATTACAAGACTTAAAATCTTAAAATTACTAGAATGAAACATAGACAAACTTATTGACAGTGGACTTAGCAATGTTTTGTGGATCTGAGTCAAAGGCAAGGGAAAGAAAAGCAAAAATAAAAAAAGGAGATTACACCATACCAAGAAAGCTTCTACACAGTAAAGGAAACCTTCATCAAAAAGAAAAGACAACATACTGAATAGGAGAAGATATTTGCAAATGATATATCTGATAAGGGGTTAATATCCAAAATATATTAAAAAACTCATACAACTTAATAACAAAAGACCAAACAACCTGATTTTAAAAATGAACAGAGTATCTGAAAAGATATTTTTCCAGAGAAGACATACAGATGGCCCACAGGCACACGAAAAGTTTTCAACATCACTAATTATCAGGGAAATATAAATCAAAAGCACAATGAGATATTATCTCACACCTGTTAGACTGGTTCTTATCAAAAAGACAAGGAATAACAAATGTTGGAGAGGATATGGAGAAAAGGGAACCCTCATACACTGTGGGTGGGACTGTAAATTGGTGTAGCCACTATGAAAACCAGTATGGAGATTCCTCAAAAAATTAAGAATCGAACTACCATATGATCCAGTTGTTTCACTTCTGGGCATTTATCCAAAGAACATGAAAACACTAATTCAAAAAGATATATGCACCCCTTTGTTCAGTATAGCATTATTTATGATAGTCAAGATATGGAAACAACCTAAGTGTTTATCAATGGATGAATGTATAAAGAAGTTGTGGTATGTATATAAAATGGAATACTATTCAGCCATAAAAAAGAATGAAATCCTTCCATTTGCAACAACACAATGCACTCAACATGACCTTGAGGGCACTATGCTAAGTGAAATAAGCCAGACAGAGAAATATAAATACTGTATGATTTTACTCATGTGTGGAATCTAAAAAAAAAAAAAAAAAAAAAAAGGAACAAACAAATTAAAATAAAACAAACTCATAGATACAGAGAAGAGATTAATGGTTACCAGAGGGGAAGGGGCTTGGGAGTGGGTGAAATGGGTAAAGGGGGCCAACTGTATGGTGATGGATGGTATCTAGACTTGTGGTGGAGATCACTCTGTAGTGTATGGAGATGTTGGACTATAATGCCAGACACCTGAGACTTATATAATAAAAAAATAAAAATAAATAAATAAAAGTATGATGCTATGTGAGGCACTCTAGATAATTTTGGAGTCTCTCAGTCTTTTTGCTTGCCGGAAATATGTAGTCAGATAGGTATGAGAGTTCTTTATATACTTTGTATTTCAGGACAACCTTTCTTCTAAGCAAGCCCAGGATTATGCTTCTTCAAATTTATGCAACAGATCTCTGAGAGAGATGATATTTTCATATTCATTATACAGATGATTAGCTGGAACTCAGGGAGGTTAAGTATTTCATACAGTTAGCAAATTGCAGAGCCTGGGCTTGGATTTAGATCTTCCATAATGATCTTCATTCTCTTTCTTCTCTATTCTATGTTGAATATCTATTGACTCCTCCATTGCCCCAGTGAGAGTTTTGCTGTGAGTCATACATGTGAATTTATTTGTGCCATGTATTACTTGGACCAATCAATATACTGAGTGAATTCATTTTGATGGGGAATGAATGGCAGAGAGCATACCTACTGCTAAACTCACTCATCAATATGTCTCAGTGTATATGTTGATAAATATTTATACAAATAAAATTTCAAAATCATATAATGTTTTGAAAATACTAGAAGAGCTTTCTATTTAATTCAGTGAACATTTCTAGAGTACCTAATATGTGGTAGAGATACTGAAATGATTATATTTCTTATGTCTTTTAAAGAAAACTCTACAGTAAAAAGAAAATACATGAATGATCAATAAGCACATAAAATGCATATTAAACTTCACACTTGTTGGAATTGCTAGAATTGACTACTAGAAACATTGATGAGATTATGGATCAATGTGAACTCTCATATATCCAACCACTTTAGAAAACTATTTGTTTTCTTTGAAAGTTAAACACATACCTACCCTCTGAGGCAGGAATTCTACTCCTAAGTTTTTACCTAAGAAAAATAAAAACATATGTTAGCAAGAAGATTTGTATAAGAATGTTTTCAAAAGTTCTCATCACAAGTTAAAAAAAAAGGTAACTATGTGTGGTGGTAGATGTCAGCTAAACTTATGCAGTAATCATTTCACAGTATAGACATATATCAATCATTATTTCATACACCTAAAATGAATACAACATTATAGTCAATTATCTCTTAATAAAAAAAAATAAAGTCACTTTAATAACTTTGTTTTTAATAAATCAAACCAGGAAACAATTCAAGTGTCCATCAATAGGAGATATATTCATACAGTGGAATACTACACAACAATAAAAAGGAAAGAAATACTGATAACACTCAGTAATATTAACAAATCTCATAAAACTAAAGAACTGAAGAAGCCAGATATGAAAGAGTGCATACTATATGATTTCAATACATTAAGGTTAAAACAGACAACGTACGGGGATAGAAACCAGAACAGTGATTGCCTATGGTAGGGTGAGGGTAAAATGACTCTAAAGGGGCATGAGAAAACTTTTTGGGATGATGGAAATGGCCTATATCTTGATTTGTGTGTTGGCTACATGGATATATACTTTTGTCAAAACTCATCAATTTGGTCACTTAAGATCTGCGTGTTTTCCTGTATATAAATTATACCTCTAGCTAGAGGGAAGCAGCCGCATAGCACAGGGATATCAGCTCCGTGCTTTGTGACCGCCTGGAGGGGTGGGATAGGGAGGGTGGAAGGGAGGGAGACGCAAAAGGGAAGAGATATGGGAACATATGTATATGTATAACTGATTCACTTTGTTATAAAGCAGAAACTAACACACCGTTGTAAAGCAATTATACCCCAATAAAGATGTTAAAAAATAATAATAATAATTAAAAAAATTATACCTCAATTTTTAAAAAGTAATCTTCTGGTAAATCCCTTTGTAAAGAAAACAACCTGTTTATAAGCAACTTCCACCTTTTTTTGTATATTAATAATTAATTTTGAAATTTAATGTTTGCTTAAAGTCGGGGTACCAACCAGACATAACAGGTATGAATTTTCAATCTATCCCTCTATACAAGTTCAGCTTCAGAATAGATTTTACTCATTCATTTATATATTCATTCATACATTTATTTTGAGATTTGAGAAATAACCAATCCTCACCTGGAGACTACCATTTTCTAGCAAATTGATAATAACATGTGTTAAAGACGAGGATAGGCTATCAGCTATGATTTCTAACAACTGCTTCAAGACATTAAACAGTTATTTGCCAACTCTTTTCAGGCGTAAGTATGAATGGACCCTAGGCCTTTGTGTTTAAGTGCTGCTATGGAAATGGATTGCTTCTGAGAAGCACACATCTCCCAAGCACTATGCGACATATAGCCTGTCATCCAGAGGGGCCAAGAGCGCTTCCCTGCTTGGCTTCCCAGCCTACCTTGCAGGCGACTTAAGAGGGCCTCACCCACAATGTTTGTGGAGTGTGTTGTGCTAGTTTCCAGGAACATTCAATCTGTGGCCTCTGTGCAGAGCCTGCCAAAAGCACTGCAATTGGTTGTACCAATTGTGTTGGTGTTTTATGGCTCTGTTCATCTTTAATGATCTGCAGCCTCTCTCACCAGGCAAGCTTCTGAATCTTGGCTTCTTCCCAACTGCACTATTGATCTGAAATTTGGCCAGCAAGCAAAATCCTTTTGTTTGTTTTGGGATTATTTTTATTATCTGGCTCCAGACAGGGAGTACAGAACCCGGTGGAGACCTCACAGAAATTAGGACATCCACTTCTTTGGTAGCGCTCCTGAGGGTCTAAGACCAGTCCTTCGGTGCTATAAAAGAACACTGTTCAAAGCTGTAAAGAGAATTCACATTAGCATTGTACTGATGGCAACAAGAGCTTGTCAGGCCCCCATCTGTCAGAACAGAAGGTATTCTGCAGTTCAGAGAGTCAGGGCTCTGAGGCCCCTCTTTCTAGTATCTTTCCCGAGTGATCTAATGCAAGACAGCAGACACAAGTTTACAGAATACTAGTTTTGCAAATAGGAAGAGATATATCTTTCTATACATTAGCATTTCAGGGCTGAGAACCATCTCAAGTCTTAATTTATTCAAGCTCAAACTGGAGTTTTAAATTCCTCTAAGCCAGTGTTTCCAAAACTGGGTACCCTAGGTACCCTAGTAACTCTAAATGACAAAAGTGATTCTAGGAGTTTTGTGTTCAATTATTTTGGGGAAAAACTAAATATCATATTCATTGCTTAAGGATATATAATTTGTATTAACATGTTTAAAAGCTGCAAAAAAACTTCTGGGAAAAAAAAATCTGTTTTTCTTTCTTTAAACTAGCACCTCCCAAGTTTCTTGACCATGGGCCTCATTTAGCAGAGGTTTTGCAAAATGCATCTAAAATTTGAATGTAAGAACTTCCCATGGAAAACTTTTCAGAAGAGATATTGAGTAAAATATACATTAAGGTAATAATGATTAATGTCAGGCATATTTTGATGGTACAGAATATGTGAGCACGTGTGTGTGTGTTTGCATGTGTGTGTGTGTGTGAATGTTAGAGAGGGTTAGCTATCCAAAAAATCAATTATTCTCTTCTATAGTTATAGATTCATAGCTAGGAAGCAGCTGCCCAGCTAAGGACTACATTTTCTAGCTTCTCTTATAGTTGGATATGGCCATATGATTAATATTTGCCAACAGCATCTGAGCAGAGTTGAGATCTAAAACTTCTGGCTGAGGCTTCTCCTGCAAAATACGGATGACCCCAAGTCCTCTAGGGCCACAATATAAAAGTTTGACCCCTAAATCGACGTCTAGAGGACAGCCACTTTATAAACAGGAATAAAAACCTGTACTATTATAAGAATGAGAAATAAACATCTATTATATTGAGAAATGTCTTAGGATCTATTTGTTACAATACTTTTTAGCCTAATCTCATTAATACTATATTGGGTGAGGGGATGTGAGCAATAACATTTGTAAAGATATTTGGAAAATAATGAAGAGAATGACTAAAGAGCATCAAACACTTGAAGGAGATAAGCAGTAAGTATCTCCAGAGAGAAGAGCCAGGGTCTGATGTTTCTAAAATTTAGCTTTACTTTTATCACTCTATCTAAGTAATTTATAGCAACAGCATTGGAGACAAATAAACCCAGTTTCAGTGTTTGGCTTGGACAGTTACTAATGTGTCTTTTCCTTGGCCAAGTCTCTGTTGCCACGTAACAAAAGAAATGGATAATGATTTCAATTTGCACAATTATTTTGAAAATTAAATGAGAAGGTATATGCAGTGTTTAACACAGTATCTACCCAGAAGCACACATGTAAAGTCATTTAAGTCATTAAGCCTAGTCACTAATATTTTATGAGTCTTCCTTCTGGTCATATACTGTGATTTCAATTCCCTACCTCTTTTGAAATTAGGAGCTGTCATGTGACCTAGGCAAAAGTTTTAAGAGCCAGTACACAATTTTCAAGTCTCCCTTTTCCTACCTTAGCAATTATGAAACATGAAATGGATCCCATTTGACCTGGTACTTGGAAGAGGACAACCAGAGCAGAGTCCCCAGCTGATGTGCACTGGACGTGTAGCATGAGTGGAAAATGAACCATTTTGGTTCTAAGCCACTGTAGCGTAATGTGGTCATTACTGAATGATTCAGAAATTGGTACCACCATTAGAGTTCTGCCACAACATGAACCTGAATTGCACTTACATACACAGAATTTGCTTACTGTTCAATTGACAGTAAAGAAACTAGTATTGCAGGCTGGAAAGCTGGTGACCTAAATTATGAAGTCACAAAATATTTGTTCAACCTGTTGCCTGCAATAATTTGGAAGGCAAACAAGTACCTAATGAACTTGGAATTCTAGGAGAAGAGATTGTAAAACAAAGTGCCAGCATGTGTTAGAGTTAATCTTGGTTGCATTTGACAAGGCATTACCAAAAATGAGAGAAGCATAACAAAGCACTGGCTAGTTCACAAGCAGAAGTTAAGGGGGTTAGAGTCCAGACTTTAGCATTTTCATAGCGTTAGAAAGATATGTGCTTTTCAACCCCAGTGGAAACAGATGAAACTGAAGAAGCTTTTGAGCAATAAAGACCGATTAACACTAAGCCTGTGAGGAGGATCAAATCAAGAATACGGCTCTCACACCCATTTTTAAAACCCATGAATTAAGTTAATCTCAGAACAAAGACCCAATTACAATACTGGCAACCAGTAAATCCTTTTAATTGGAGAAAGAACATTGATTAGAGAAAAGAGATTAAAAGTCACTATGTGTTTAAAGAGAGTGAGACATATGGTGGGGGGGATAGGGAGAAAGCAAAAAAATATATACAGAAATAATGAAAATTATGTTAAAAATAAAACAATAGATGTGTTGATTTGAATATACATCTGAACATAATATAGGTAAGAAACAATTTTTTTGAGAAATTCATACCATCAAAAAGACAGTCTCTATTAAAAGAGAATCTGACATATGTTGACCACTGACTTTCCAACCCCCCAAGGTATAATCTTTAACACCTATTTCAGAGGTGACCAAAAGGGATAACAGAGAAGGCAAAACATGGAAGGCAGAGTCAGATTCCACAGGCAACACTGAGCATTACCTAAGCATCCTAGCCTTTGAGCCTGATGTCTTGACTGGATGGGAGACATATATTGACTGAAGTGAGCATTTGTACTCAGTAGTAATTACAAGGATTGTGGTAGTCATTAGGACTATTCATGATTATTCGATTTCTCTTCCATTTGGACATATGGTAAGTTAAAATATTTCTGATCTCTTTGATATGAGGGTGTCCACATGATTTCCTTTGCAAATAAAATGGGAGTGGACATGACTCACAGTGTCAATTCCAACTGGAAACAGAGAACTTAGAGAAATATGTCGTATTTCTTTTTCCTTCTTGGCAGTAATGGTAACACAGAGATAGAACCTGCTTTAGCTTGGGTCCTTGTATGAGGATGACCTAGAAACTTTCCAAGTACATGAAGACTGAAAAGCAAATCACTGAAAAGTAATTTTAAGTCAGTGAGATTTTGAAGTTGTTTATTACCGCAGCATAGTCTAGCCAATCTTTTTTTTTTTTTTTTTGAAATAGAAAAGAATAGCTTTACTTCTTTGTCAGGCAAAGGGGGACACAGCAGGCTCCTGCCTCAAAAAGGCTTGTGTCCCAAACCCAGAGGATTAATCTAGCCAATCTTGACTGAGAGAAACTCAAGCCAGTTTTACAGGGATAGTTAGTTTTATATTAGGTTCAGTCAGAAAAACATGCAAAACTGATGTTTAGGAGCAGTGTTTTTCTGACCATAGATTGTGACTTGCTTATTAGTGGGCTGTGAAGTCACCTTGGTGGGTTTAGGGTGCAGCTTTTATAGAACAGAAGGAAAATACACAGTAAGATTAAATATGTTCTGTGTGTGTGGGGGGGGGAGTGTGTGTAAAAGAGAACAGGAGAGAGGTCAATGTAAAGTGTATTTCTTAGTGTAACTCACTGTCAAAAAGTTTGAAAGCCAATGACTTGAAACCTAGTTAATTGGAACATTTGACTCATTGAATTTAGATATTTAAGGCTATCCCCAAAGGGTTTGTGATCTGGTGACATCAAAGGGCTCTATTCTCAAACATTTCCTGTTCAAACGTTTGTTCATAGAGTTAAATGAAGGGCTTGTCGATACTTTATTGATATTTTATTGAGTTCAAATGAAATTGGTAAACCAATGTTGGTAATGTATGAAAAACTATGTCAAATACAGCTAGAAGGAATGATAAAGATTAGCATATATTGTCCTGATTTTCAAAACAGGATAACGTTAGTGACACCTATGAGCCAGTGAGCTTGATGTTGTGACAGAAAATATTATAAACTGATAAAATGGTATATCTATAAAAATTTAAAGAAGTGACAGCATGAAATTTTGTGATTAAGTTATGCCAGATGAATACATTATTTTTAACAGTATTCCCAGATATTGGTTCAGAGTTATGTTAAAGATTGTGTCAAGATTTCAGAAACTCATTTGACAGAATTTCTTATAATATACTTGAAAAAAATGAAGAAATTTGGGCAGGGTGATTGTGCTATTGGATAGATTAATGATGTCTATCATGACTATTTATAAAGGATGTTGTTAATAAATTCATTTATCCTAAGGACGTGTTAAAGGCCTCTGCCCCCATATCTTTCCTACTCAAATATATCGTCATTGTCTTCAGTGAAGAGCTTATCTCATTTTGGAGTGACATAAACCTGAGGTGGATAGTGAATAAAGTAGGAAAGTAGGTTAGCAGCTCAAAGTTAAGAATGTCCTCGAAAGGATAGAATTCTGAGTCAAACCTAAAAAATAAAACCTAATTAAGATAATTAAAAACAAACACTTAAGGTTTAAAGGCACAAGCAAACCCAGAATAGACAAAATTATAGATACAAAGATGTGTTTCAAAGACAATAGCAAATAGTAAGAGAAAAACTTTACTTTTGTAACTATTTTACTTACATTTACTCATCACGATCACCCCGTGATGTAGGTATCATTTTTATCCCCAATTACTGATGGAAAAACTGAGGCACAGAAATTTTAAACAGCTGCCTAACATCACAGAGCTGATAAACCATATGTTTTTAATACTAGGGGTGTTTATTAGAGGATGCATACTAATACATCAAGACTATAATAAAATTTTTATGCATATAGTTGAGTTCAGACTACATGGTCTCAAGTATTTATACGTCTGAGAGTTTAAGATTCTGTGAACTTCAAAAAAAAGGAGACAAATTGGTGTCATTTCTCTTTAGACAGAGACAACAAGGAACACACTTATATTTGAGCCAATAATTTGTTTATTGGCTTGTTGCATTATTTACTCTTGGGGCATCTCAGTAAGAGGGTGTTAGAAATGACTTGTTTTAGGATTTGTCTGGGGTTGGGTGTTTTGGTGGAGGCTTTAAGGAAGTGGGGCTTTAGTCTGCATCAGATGCTAAGAAGAAGCAAAGGTAATTCTATGATTAGGTATCTTAATACTTCTTATCTAGAAGGTGAGAAAAATGGAGTGAAGCTACACTTTTGATTGGTGGTGAAGCAGTAGATACTCCTATTAGCCAGGATAGGAGAATATATGGTAATATAAAGTCTAGTTTTGTGGTGGGGACAATATTTTGTTTTGTCTGTATATATACGTGATTACACAGTTGCCTTGTTTTTGTCTTGATTTATCACAATCTCAGAGTTGTCTGATTCTGTTGCTTTGTAAAATTGTTTATGTTCAACCAGAGAACAGAAGCTTAGTTGTAAGGGCTAGGGCTTTTCTTCCCCAGCTCCCATACTGCCTGTGGTAACATGTCCTTCATGACTTCAGCTCCTACAAGATACGCCTGTCTTGGTTCCAACTTCCACCGGTAACCTGTTCTCTAATAAAATTCTCAAGAGCAAAAGCTATGCTTTATCTACCTGTGTATTCCAAGAATAGAGATTTGTGTCTTAGCGTAGGCATTATTATTATATTATAGACTATATAATATTATTAAATATCTTATAGCATATATGTTATAGAACATATTATATATTAATATTTTATTATATATTTTATATTATATTCTTATATTAATATGCAGAAGTGATATGAAGTTAATGCTTGCATTTTGTTAGCTTTCCTTACTGAATTGAGTAGAGTGTTACTCCATTTAGGCGAAACCAATACAACTTTGACAGGCTGAAACATCTCTCATTGATTTCCAAAAACTTCAGACATTAGATAAGCCTGTACCTATAAGATTCTCGATGTCAAAATCAGATTACTTCACTAACACACCTGCAAAACTTAAATGAAGAAAGCATAGAAAGGGGCCGGGCAATTTAATGTGCAAATTGCATAATCAGACCTGTAGCAGCCCAGCTGGCATGTGAAAATCAGTGCTTTTAACTATGCCCACTTCATTTAATAAAGAATCCTCTTAGACTTTTCATGTTGGATGCTCCCTCACTTTTATATGCATTGGAGTTTCCATGTAGTGTGATAGCTGTGAATGAGGCTTCTCATGTTATGACCAAAATTTATTGCACATGCACGGAAGCCTCTTTATGTTTGTTTGTTAAATAGTGTTCTCTTACTCTTTGGCAATCTAAATATATATATATATATATATATATATATATATATATATATATATA
>NW_021703774.1:95431426-95524840 GCF_005190385.1 Monodon monoceros
CCCGCGTACCGCAAAAAAAAAAAAAAAAAAGGTTTCCTAAGAGTGTTGCCAAGCGGACCATCCCTCCAGGACATAAAGCAGGACTTTTATCTATTAGTATCTCTGGTTTTCTTGATCAAAGTATACCTCTGTTGTAGCTGCAAATGACAGGGATAAAATTATAGGTTTTAGGGCCTAGATATCTACTTGGCAGAAAAAAACATTTAATAAATACTTTGATTTGTTCTGTATTCATTGACCTTAAGTGTTTCTGTGTTACTGACATGTTTTTAAAATTTGTGAATGTGTAATACTTACTTTTTTTTTTTGGCTGCGCCATGTGGCATTTTAGTTCGCTGACTGGGGATTGAACCCATGCCCCCTGCATTGGGATCACAGAGTCTTAACCCCTCGACCACCAGGGAAGTTCCCAATTACTTGTAATAGTTACAATATAATAACATTTTTTATTCCATTTCAGCAATTCAATTTGTAAGTCATGATCTTGTACCCTTCAAATAAATTTATAGTAGAGATAAATTGGAAATGGGGGCACTCTTCCTTCACTGCTGTAACCTACATTTGGCAAATAAACCTATTTTCTTTAGATTTTGGTATTGGTATTTAAATCTTGGCTTATTATTTAAAACTGCTATTTCTAGTATCTTAAAGCCCCAGTAGATTCTGAAAGCCTTAAGGACTGACCCCACTTCCTTTAATCATACTTGGTTCTCTTTTCATACCTAATTATTTCTGTCTTATGCATATATGCATGATGTGTGTTTATTTTCTTTCAACGACTTCTTGCAGTTTATAATATATACAGATTCCATCACATTCTTCTTGTTCCACCTCTGTACAACAAAAACTTAAAGTCCCATTGGCTCTCATAAGAAAGAGAAAAATCTAAGTTTAAGAGCAGCATTCTTCAGATACTCATGATGATACTCTCTTTGTGTAGTAAAATAGGACGATATATTTGTTTAAAAATTTTCAGGAGGTAATATGTACTAAAGTCTTATGGAAGTGTTTTATTTGCTTGTAGGACAAGATGTATGCAAATTTATGGCTTCTTAGGCTGTTGAGGTTTCTGTAGCACACACAGTTTTTTCAAAAATAAGACTATGCTCAAAAAGTATCTTTCCAATAGAAGTGGCTACAGCTAAAGCCATTTAAAGCTGTAATTGAATTAGCCTTCGAAACTGTGTAATATCATAAAACTCTAATGTTTTCATCTTGACTTGAGAAGCCTCTTGAGGAGATGGTTAAGACTACCTTCCACTTTTTTTTTTTTTTTTCTTAAACTAAAATTGGACTCTAGGAGAGAGGATACTATAGCCTTTTTCTAGCTGTGACTTCTCAACTGCTTTTTTCTCAGTCTTCAAATTACTCTGGGAAGGAGGCACTAGTGTTGTCAAGAGAGGAGGTCAGTAAAACATCACCTTTTAAAATTTTGAGTTGCCTTCATACCTGAATGGGCTAGATGGGCGTAAGATGGTAAATATGTTCCAGTAGTTCCTTTAGCTGCCTTGGCCACTGGTTTCATTATGCTTCTGGGAGATTTACAGAGGCTCAATATTCTCATCTATGAAGTGGAGATAAAAGTGATCTTATTAATTTTTAAGAAGCTGTTATATATGAAGATCAAAAATGAGTATTATTTTTAACTTTAAGTTCCTTCATTTAACTCAAAATATGCAAAAAGTGTAAAATGCACATTTTTAGCTATTAGTATTTGAGACAAAACAATTTTCTGACACAGACTATAGAAATATTGTAGAAAAGTTTTTAACTATGTTATATTCCTAGATTCATGATCATCCAACAAAATGTTTTGAGCATTGATTGTGTGAATTGTGTACTGTTCTAAATTTTGCTTCTTTTTCTTTTTTTTTCGGTACGCGGTCCTCTCACTGTTGTGGCGTCTCCCGTTGCGGAGCACAGGCTCCGGACACACAGGCTCAGCGGCCATGGCTCACGGGCCCAGCCGCTCTGCTGCATGTGGGATCCTCCCGGACCGGGGCACAAACCCGTGTCCCCTGCATCGGCAGGCGGACTCTAAAACACTGCGCCACCAGGGAAGCCCTAAATTTTCCTTCTTTTGAACTGTCTTGGAGCACCCACATGTGAATGGAAATTTCTAGTGGATAAATATCTTTACTTAAAAATTGTTTTGTTGTTAACCTATAAAATCAAATAAATATTAAAAGCCTTAAAACATGAACATCGTTGGTGGGGTTAAAAGGCAGAATGGTGCACAGGATAAAAAGATTCAGTTAGGGCTTTCCTGGTGGCACAGTGGTTGAGAGTCCGCCTGCCGATGCAGGGGACGTGGGTTCGTGCCCTGGTCCGGGAAGATCCCACATGCCGCGGAGCGGCTGGGCCCGTGAGCCATGGCCGCTGAGCCTGCGCGTCCGGAGCCTGTGCTCCGCGACGGGAGAGGCCACAGCAGTGGAGGCCGGCATATCGCAAAAAAAAAAAAAAAAAAAAAAAAATTCAGTTATTGTAATAGTCTCATCATACTTTAAAGATGCCAACCAGCTTTCTTGGGTCCTTTTATTATGACAGAATCTGGGTGCAAGTGATGTAAGCTGTGGAACTCAGATATATGTATGACACTTCTAACCTCCATTTCTTGATTCACACACCTTCCATTCAATCTGATACTCCATTCTGCCCAGTTTCAGTAGAAATGTTGCCAAGTTGGGGAAGGATATTAGACTATATATTTGCTTACACTGGTTATAATAGGGTGGAGAAGTTAGATCCTGTACCCACTGCTACACCTGAAGTAGTTAGACCTTTCCAAATAAAGGTACTGAATATCAAAGATCTGAGGAAATAAAACATGAATATTAAGAAAATATTTAAATTTTTTAATGTAAATACTGACTTGCCCAGTTTGATTATATAAGCTAACATAGATAATACATAACCTGATGAAACAGTGCTGACTTGATTGAACCAAAGTCTAGCAAAAAACCCAAAGACAATGCAATGTGAGTTTTCAAGTCTTTCAAACAGATTTGTGTGATTTTTTTAAACTGAGAAAGAAATTAATTATTATTTAAACTCATGGATTAGAAAATTCTTCAATAAGCATATGTTACTATTCCAACTGCTATGTATGCTTAACAATAAAAGAAGCAGGCATCTGTTCTCAGATGTGTGAAGAATGAAATGCTTTAGTTCATTGCTCACTATAATGTTTTTTGGTGTCATACTGTGGAGTAAAACAGGCCAGCCTCTGGGCTTCCCTGGTGGTGCAGTGGTTGAAAGTCCACTTGCCGATGCGGGGGACGTGGGTTCGTGCCCCAGTCCGGGAAGATCCCACATGCCACGGAGTGGCTGGGCCCGTGAGCCATGGCCGCTGAGCCTGCGCGTCCAGAGCCTGTGCTCCGCAACGGGAGAGGCCACAGCAGTGAGAGGCCCGCGTACCGCAAAAAAAAAACAAAAAAAATAACTGTCCAGCCTCACCGATATTTGGGGAGAGGAATCATAGCTCTCTTTCCCTAGAGAAAGTTCCTGGATAAATATATCTTTAATAGTTTTTGTCCTTTAAGTAGCGGTACTAAAGTTTTCATACATTTTTTATGGTGATGTTGAATCATGAAGGATTAACATTATTAAAGATTGTATATTTTGCTTTTAATGAAATCTGTAGTTGTCCTCTCTATTAAATATAAAAATGAAAAAAGTTCATCATTGGTAAAAAATTAAGACTTTTTATTGCTTTAAAAATAATTTAACATACTCAGTATAAATGTAATTATTTGGGGATTAAAATATTACATAAATGTTTATCTGTGTTAACTTTTGCCTCTTACAATGCATTTTAAAATAAACTGCACTATAAAAGAGTTACTTTGAAACATAAAAGGGGAATTAAATGACTGAGGATAAAAAAAAGTGTAATTTAAATGTTACTTCTAATGAAAAATTTATGTAGGACTGTGGTTTACAATAATTGTTGACATATTCCCCTAAGTACTGTGTCTGTGATTTTTCATGGTATCAGTCATTTAAAGCAATTTAGGTAATACATTCTGACGTGCATTTCTGCTATTTTATTTACACCATTTGCCTACATCATTGTAATGCAGTACCTTTCTGATTTGGTACAGTAAATGCACTCTGTAATATCTATTATGGCATGGTCAAAGGATAATTTATTGTCAAATAGAAAAATAGGTCAACACTAATGTCACTTGATGATCAATCCCCCCCAAGTTTAATAAAACATCTCCCCAGTATGCATTCCACTGCAGTGGTTGATATTTTATTAGGACTACCTGGCTATAGCAGTAGTGTAATTACTGAGCTGTCAGAGTGATAAGTGGGATTAATGGCAGCCTGATGCACTTTAGTCTGCAGAGCGCTTAGAGAATTGCAAGATGGTATTATTATCAGAGTCTGCCCATTCTGGCATATTCATGGCACCAAAGAAAAAAAGAATGCTACAATTCAGGTTTCCATTGCCCTGCCTCATTAACATTTGACATTTCCAACAGCTGTTATTTGTGAACTAGCTCAATAATAAAAGGAGAATTATTTGGTAAAGAGGCTTAATAACCACAACTAAAACTCCTTGTATTGTCAGTGCTGTTAAGTGAATCTGTTTATGTTGAATATAAGATTTCTCTGGAAGAACAGAAAAATACACTTTGAATTAATTTGGCTCATTCATACCTGCTGACATTATAACTTTATTTTTTAATTGCCTTATTATTCAAGTTGCGTGTTAAAAAAATGAAAAGCCGAAAGCTTGTGGCTTCATTAGGGATAACCAGAATCCTCTGTCTATTTATCTATATCTTTATCTATCATAACAAGTATTTCTGTTGCTTTATTCTTATGGAGTGGCAGATATTTAAAAAATTGTCAAAATGACTTTTTTACAAATTAGAAGACATTTAAGATTGCATATTATTTTATAGCTATTTTTATTTTAGCTATTTTATTTTACCACGTAATAGGAAATCCTTTCAAACCACTGTTAATGTACAACATATTTATCCATGTGAAGATAACACATATAAGTATCACGTCGTTTCAACATCAAGGACCAAATAAACCATGCTTTGTTTTCTTTTTGGATTGTTGTCCTACTGATCATACTTCCAAGAAATTCTTTTTAAACTCAGTGACAGTGTTTTAGGGAAAAAAAACCCATAAGTATAAGAAGATAGGAATTCAACTAAATTATAAATGTGAATCTAACAATGGCATTTAGTGAAATGATAGGGGAGAGGTTTAATGACTGCATTTCAGAGAGGACAATTGATTATGAAAAGCCTTCGGTACTCATTGTGTAAAATTTAATTTAGAGAGAAAGCTAAGGGCACAAACCAGAGAGAAGAGATCAGATTTAAAAACAAGATATTAATTAGGTACTGAGAAATTGGTTCAGACAATGAAGAGGACTCTCTGACTTATAAAAGAATGACAAGGAGACCGGTATTGTTTTCTTAAAGGAAATGAACCAACGTCTTTACACATGGAAGTGGATAGAAAATGAGCCAGCTAGTGACCTTTGTCACTGAGCAACGTGGGACTCATTCTCAGTGAAATTCTCAGAGAATTCTCGTCTTCTGACAGATGTGACAATGGTATATGTTAAATTTCAGATCACCAGCTTAATTTTTCACTAATCACACTTTCACTTTATGCCATACCAGATTCCATTAGTTCACCTACCCTCTCATGTTTTTTCTCTCCAGGCCTTGGCACGTACTGTTTTTATCCTTTGTCATTTTCTTGAGTGACCCTGCACTCCAAATCCCACCTTCATTTGCTTCCCTAATGTCCACTCATTCTTCAATCATCCCTTTAAGTGTTATTGTTCCCAATAAGCTTTGCCTGACTCTCTCCCTCCAGGACTACTGTTCTTCTTATATGCTCCCTTAGCATGCTGTTTTTACCCAAATTCACATTGACCACACTGACTACTACAAGTACCTTTTATATGTCTGAACTTCCTCCAAACTGCAAGTTCCATGAGAGCAGGACCATGGTGGTCTTGTTCATCACTTTTATAACCTCGTATCCCAGGTTCTGCCATGTAACAAGGGCTCATTAAATATTTATCAAATGAATACACAAATACGTATATGAATGTACAAATTAAAGACCATTCTAACCAGTGGTTTCAGTACTAAGGTAGTAATTATAGAACTGTGATTCTAACTGTGTGGCTCCAACCATGTTTATCAGAATCACCTTAAAGGGGTTTTCCAAAATGCAGATTCCCAGGCCAATAACTCAAACTCAGGAGGGGCTTCTCTGTGGAAATTATGACATTTATCAAGCTTCCCAGGTGGTTCTTAGGAACACTGAAGTTTGAACATGTCTCTGGTCATTTCTGCAGAAAGCAGATTCTGATATGAGATTAGTATGTGGGAAGTTTATTAGAAGATCCACACCTGTAACAAGAGTGAAGGAATCAGGATTGGACAGACATAGCTACAATAAAGGCTGCAGTAGATCCCTGCAGACCTATTCCCCAAGTGGGGGCAAGGAGACTGGGTCTCTACCTCCCCTCACTGACCTGTGATTGGAAACTGGCAGCAGTTAGAAAGGGGGCATGACCTTGGTTCAGCCTGTTCTCTTCACGTGAGGGCACAGCAGCTGGAGGAATAAATGCTTCAGTCTGAAAGGGGGTAGATCTGGTCTATGCACTGAGGCATCTACTGCAAAGCCCAATTGCCATGTGAATAATGCGTAGGTTAAAAGACATCAGAAAATTGGAGGAGGGAGGGAGGGAGGGAGGGATGATGGCAGGGGAAGAAGAAGGCTGGGAGGAGAGGTGGGTGGAAAAGTGGGAGGGATGAATGGAGGAAGAAAGGAATTTACACGTGGTAAAAAGAGAGACTTTACCTTTGTGTTTGTATAATTGTGGTGTAAAAGGCATACAAAACTTTTATCATAAAAGACTCCATTCTCTAAGCATTATCAGTGTCATGAGGGATCCAAGTAAGACTGATTTAGTAAATGGATGGATGAATGATGTATCTTAAATAAGTATGATCTTCTTAAACTCTAGGAGGAACACCGAGAGAAAGGGCAGTTATTAGCCTCAGTGGTGCCATTTCATACACCTTAGGAGGTGAAACACAAAAGTGTTTGTGAAACACAAGTGAAACACAAGTTTCACAAAAGTGAAACACAAGTACTCTGTTTATTGCTTAAAAAATTTTTGTATCTAAAAATAGTACAATTTTATTTGTTCTTAATAGACATTAACTCTGAATGGGTATAGGGTAGAGAATATATAGAATATTATCTCACTTACTTTATAGTTTCTTTAATTCAGTTATTTTATTCCCTAGATGCCTGAAATGTGCAGATGCCCCCTGTCAGAAGAGCTGTCCAACTAATCTAGATATTAAATCGTTCATCACAAGTATCTCAAACAAGGTAAATTTGGATTCAGTTCTGCAAATGAAAATTAATAACAGCCTTTGCTCTTGTTCTCTATCTATTATGACCATGATTAAAGCATAAAGCTTGTCTTAGTAAATTGGGTTAAAGTATTAAAAATATGATTTCTATAGGCCTGTGAAAATGTGGCACATTTTATTAATTAGTCTCTCCCAGTTTGTGATATGATTATTGTGAAATGCGTATTCACTGTTTATTGTCTTAAAAATTAGTTCGTGTTGAAATTAGTCATTTTTTAATACAAAGCATTCACTGAATTGATTTACTCTAGCTTAGGCTTGCTAAATGCTTATAGATAGGAATGTCATTGATTATCTGAACACATTCAAATTTGTGAAGTATCTTTGTGTTTTTGTTTTTTGCGGTACGTGGGCCTGTCACTGTTGTGGCCTCTCCCATTGCGGAGCACAGGCTCTGGACGCACAGGCTCAGCGGCCATGGCTCACGGGCCTAACCGCTCCGCGGCATGTGGGATCTTCCCGGACCGGGGCACGAACCCGTGTCCCCTGCATCGGCAGGCGGACTCTCAACCACTGCGCCCCCAGGGAAGTCCGTATCTTTGTTTTAAAATGTGCTTTGGTATTAACTCTGGCACACTGAAACAAATCAAGGGAATTTGTTTAAGATTTGGAATAATTCATAGAGACTGATAGAGTTGTAACCAAAAACCCCCCAACAATTAAAAAATAGAAAACAGACTTTTATGGGCATGAGTAGAAAAAAAAGGAATTTTGATCTTTCAGTTTTTGTTTTTTTTTTAAGTCAATGTAAGGCTAAGCCTAATTTTTATTCACTAAGAGAATGGTTTATTGATTGAATAATTAATTAATAGTATCTTTTGTTTGTGAAAGGAGTATTACAAGCTCTTAGCCAAGTATCTTATCTTTTAACTGAGCAAAAGCTGAAGTAATCTTCTCATAAGGATGTAGCGAATCCTTCCTTTCACAGGGTTTAAAACTTATGTTCTAAAATGCTGCAAAAATCCAGTAAAGTGCCCCTTCAACTACCAGGTACCTTTTAATATATAAAGATCATTTCTCAATATGTCAATGATTTAAAAAATATTGTAGGAGAAAAATTATAAATTTATATAGCTTCAGGATTTCAAAGATTTAGAGGTTATTACTTAGGTATAGGACATGGTATTAATCTACATGGTCAGTTTTTTTAGGATTTGAAGTCCAGGTTGAATTTTTAGATTGAACGCTTGTGAACCCAGGGAAAATTACTTATTTACCTTCATTTATGAAAGAAAGATAGCATCTGTCTTACAGGATTATGGTATAAAGTAAATAATATTTGTATGTGAAAAAAATCTCTAATATGGTAATTATTCAACAAATATTTTGTTGATGTGGAATTATTAACTTCCCTATTCATTCAATATGGTAAATACTATACAAGTGATTACTTTTTTTGTAGCCGGTGTTATTCATTGAACACCTACTATGTACCAAACACAGTGACAGGTACTGGGTAAGAAAGGGTCCCTGCTATGACCTTGCCTTTTGGAAATACGTAATCTGTAAGCAAAGCCAGATACATTAAAAAACAAAGCAACACAAAAACCTAGCCATAATTCAATATGGTTAGTGCTGCAATCCATGCAGTTCAGGAAGAGTATTCAGCATATGAAAAAGCAGGAATATGGGTGTATACACGGCATATTTGGAGAAATATAATAAATTCAGTGTAGCTAAAATGAAGCCTAGATTACATGAACAAGAGTGATGGGAAAGAGACCCGACAATTAGGTTGGGATTAGGTCGTGAAAATATTTTAATTCTATGCTCAATATTTGAGACTTAATTCTGTAGATAGTAGGAAATCATCAATGATTTATGTTTGTTTTGTAAATAAGATGAAATCTGAAAAGGGATACTAACTTTGTAGTATCCCAAACATTTATCATCACAGGATCTCTGTCTTGTATGTGAGAATGAATAATTTATGTGAAATGTGTGCATGAAATCTCATTTATTTAATAACCTCATGAGAAAAGGAGTAAAACAAAATGTCCAAATTTTGAAGTAGAAAGTGTTTTGGCTAAAATTATATCTAAGGTAGTAGTACTCTTGGCTTCATGCATGAGGAGATACTAGAATTATGATCCATGCTAGCTAAAATTTCCTTATATATTCTATAATTCAATAGTGATTTTGTGATTCTAATTAGTGTATAGCACATTCATTTAAGGTCTACAAAAGTTTATTAAAAAAAGACAAAATGGGAATAATGATATTCTTTGAAAAGTTTATAAAGTGTCTAAACAAGATTAAAATCATTTCTATTTTAGGAAAAAATGTTGTTTCATTAATTCTTTACTACCTGATGAAACATTGCACTTCGGTATTTATTTAAACAGATTTCCGTATGAAGAGAAGATATTTGGAGGTATTTAATTGAAAATGTAATCTTTTGCAGACTTTTAAGGAACTCTGTTGTAAGTAGTATTTTGTTGAAGAATCATTGCACCAATCATGAAAGGTCAGAGATTCTTGTACTTTAAAGCCTGCAGCTTTTTAGCTATTTACCAGCTGTGTACAATGTAGGCTGTCCCACATTGCTCTGCCAGTGGACTTCAAATCAGGAGGGGGGTTCTTTCCAGGTTGAGAGGGTAATTGAATCACCCAACTCAATGAACCTTGTGCCTTTTTGAAAAAAGGATGTCACTTGTGTTGTATTGTGTTAGTTTTCTGTGATTCAGCGGAGTTTAGGCCAATACTTCCATTCTTTACTTTCTTACAAACTGGATTACAGCTCTAGTTTCCAAAGGTACACTCAATTCTGTCGTGCCTCCTCAGTCAGTTTTTCTGTCCTTCGTTCGTGCAGGCTGTTGTTTACAATTGTATCTCTCAGTCGGAAGTACACGTTTCAGATTAATCAAACTGTGAATAGTAGGCTATATTTTTTGATAGTTTTCTTTTTTTTTTGGCGGTACGCGGGCCTCTCACTGTTGTGGCCTCTCCCGTTGCAGAGCACAGGCTCTGGACGCACAGGCTCAGCGGCCATGGCTCACGGGCCTAGCCGCTCCGCGGCATGTGGGATCTTCCCGGACCGGGGCACGAACCCGTGTCCCCTGCATCAGCAGGGGGACTCTCCACCACTGCGCTACCAGGGAAGCCCAATAGTTTTCTTTTGAAAAAACAGTATGCATAAGGTCAGTCTTTAAATTTATTGAAAAATTGCTAAAAAATGTTTCTTGTTTCATGATGCTTTATTTCAAATAATAGTTATTTTCTTTTTCAAAATTTTATATTAAGTTGTAAAGCTTTGGTTTTACCACAGATTTGCATATTTTACAGAATCTGTGTACTTAGATTTTGTGACTTTTATATCTAGATAAATAAATTTAATAATATACATTAGGAAAAAAACTGACTAACTGACTCAATGTAAAATAAAAGACTCTTCTTTATCATAGATTCCTATTGAAAGTAACAAGAAGTCAGAAGAGTAACACAATTTAACCAGCAGAATTTATTGATAAATATTCTTGATAACAATATTTTTATTTAAATATGTTGTCTTGATATATGTGTGTGTGTGCATATGCACACACATGCACAAAGGTTACAAAGCAGAAGTGCAATCAATAGATTTAGTCCATCCTCCTTTTGGGTTTGCTTTTCAACTTCAATGGCTAAGTGGTTTATACCCTTATCAAATAAAATGTGGATCATTTTCAGAATAATTTTTTAAAATCCTAACTCTAATTACATTACACCCTTGTTCAAAAAGCTTCAGTGGCTCCCCCTTGCCTAGAAACTAATGTCCCAATACATAACCTATTATGTAAGCCAATTGGGCTTTCTCCACTATTATGAAAGAGAAGTAAGCAGATGAAAAAAAAGTATTAGGAAGTCCATAATTTATTACTCAGTAATTTAAAAAAATATGAATATTTTGGATAAATAAAACAAAATGTAGTGATGAGATTTCAGGTTTTCTTTGGTACACAAGGCTAGTTCCCTCACTTTTATTGCCAGATGATAGTGTGAGCACCTCTATCCATCCCAAGAAAACTGACAGAAATTTACCTACCTGCCATAAGATGATGTTCAAGGGAACACAGCTTTTCAAAAGTCTATGTCATGCACCAAGAGGACTAACAAGCCATTATCCTTCAGAGCTAAATCTGCCATTTGGTTTAAATAAGTAGTTCTGAACTTGTCTGTCAGTTTCCCTTACAGTTGAGATGCCAATTTTTGAGTAATGTGAAAGATGTATTTTTTTTCTAGGACTGATTGTATTCTAAATTTTACAACAAGCTAAATATTCTGGATCTGTGCCATTTTGGGACCTAATCTGAGTGGGTCTTGTGGCATAGACTAAGGTACTGTAATTCTAATTAGCCCTCCCTATCTCATAATGTAATAATTCTATCCTTTTAAAACTTGATCAGTAGTATTGTTAATGCTTGATTAGCCAATATTGGATTAGCTTTATTCAAATTTTTGCCTATTTTCTTCAGGTTTTTTTTCCATGTTGAGATTTCCATGGGAAATCAGTTCACTTTTGCTTAGAATAAATACTTTAAATCTTTATTCAGTAAGGGTATGGTGTTGACCAACTCTTTTTGTTTCTGAAGCTGTTTATACATTTATTAACTCTTGAAAAATAGTTTGACTATGTATAAAATTCTGGGTTGGCAGTTATTATTTTTTTTCACCTCTCAGACAATATCATTTTAGTGTCTTTGGTCATGCATTGGTGCTATTGGAAAATCACCAGCAGCCTAGTTATTGCTCATTTGAGAGTCATAATATCTTTGGAGGGGAGTTGATTTAAAGATCTTTTTATCTTTAGTGTTCAGCAGTTTTACAGTGACTTATCTAAGTCTGGATTTCATTTTATTTATTTTGCATGGTTTTCCTTGTGATTCTTGAATCTGTGGATTGATGTCTTTCATCATTTGGGGGAATTTCGTTGTCTTTCTCCTCACTTTATGGAGCTCTCATTAGATATATGTTAAACATTCTTACTTTAGTCTCAATGACTCAATTTATTTTTTAAACTTTCATCTCTGTGTTTTGGGGGTTACATCTTAGATCATTTTCTTCAATTCTACTTTCAGGTTTACTAATACTTTCTTCATCAATTTCAAACATGTTAAAATGGTACACTGAGTTTTGAGTTACAATTTTATCTTTCATTTCTAGGAGTCCTTTTTTTTACATTAAAAAAAATCTGGTAGCTTTTTATTTATTTTTCAAGCCTGTCTTTAATTTTTTAAAACAGATAAAATTACTTAGCTTTGTGCTCTGAGAATCCCACTATCTAAAGTATTTGTGAGGCTGATTATATTGTCTGTGATGTCTACTGGCTCCACTCATAGTGTTTTGTTTCCCTGTGTGTTTAATATCTGTTTTTATTTTTATCTTTTTATTATTATTTTTTAATTCTGGCTGCTCATTTTCTTTGAGGCTTTATCTGTGGAAGTTCTTTGAGGACAGCAATGAAGACGTTTCTTTAGAAGGAATTTATATTTGCTATGTTCTCAAAGGCCCTGAAAACGAAAGCCTTTTTCACCTGGTTTGATGAATGCCTTTAAGATGGTTCCACTTATTTCTCTGCTTACTGCCTTGTCATTTTTCAGTCCCTGGACATAAAAGCTCATGGATGCGTTCACAGTGACTTTTTAAAACATATTTTACCTATAATTTTAACTTTTTAAATTAGAAGAGTCATAGTAGATAACTATTTCTCAATACATGTGGTAAAGTGCTATAAATAAGATCTAGTGGGTAGTCTAGAATGATTGAAACCCACATTTTTATTAGTAAATACTGGAATAGTAATTGAGAAGACATATGGAAGAAACTGTTGAAAAATAAGACAAAAAGATTTGCCATCAGATATTGATACTCACTATAAAGCTACTATAGTTAAGATAATATAGAGTTGGTATAGGAATGCACATTTCTGAAACTGATGAAAATCTGTAAATAGAACCAAGTAAGTAAGAGAACATAATATATAATGAAGAGGACATTTTAATTCAGTGGAAAATGATGAGTTCTTTGAAAAGTGGTTCTGATAAAATTTTTACTTTACTTTTAGAACCCTTCATCAGGCCTTCTAAGATAAATTTTAGGTGGACTAAAGTTTTAAATATAAAAAGAAAAAGATTTAAGGATAATTTTCAAGCTGTGAAATATGTGAGAGAAAATTTTACTACACACATTTAAAAATGTATTTTAAAATAAAATCTAACCAAACTTGAAACCAAGTGAACATTTTTTTTGCTCTGCATGTTTAGGCTAAGTGGTAACTTCTCTGTTAAATCAGAGTTCCTAAAAATTTAAATGAGAAAAAATAACCTGACCCTGTGTATGCATGGGCAAAAGTTATAAACATTAAAGAAGAGGTCATGCAAATGATTAATGGCTATATTAGAGATGTCCTACTTCCATATTAGCCAGAAATATGTAAATCAAAGGGTGGGACACCAGTTTTCTCTCATCATATTTTTTTTTTTTGCGGTACACGGGCCTCTCACTGTTGTGGCCTCTCCCGTTGCGGAGCACAGGCTCCGAACGTGCAGGCTCAGCGGCCATGGCTCACGGGCCTAGCTGCTCCACGGCATGTGGGATCTTCCCGGACCAGAGCACGAACCCTTGTCTCCTGCATTGGCAGGTGGGCTCTCAACCACTGCGCCACCAGGGAAGCCCTCTCATCATATTTTTAAAGTTAAAATGTTACATAACCTCCTATGCTATTTAGCAGAAAGGAAGCAAGAAGTCTCATACAGTAGTAATGTATTTGAAAATTTCAAATATATATACTGTTGTACTAGCAATGCTTTGCTATCTGTTCTTCCCAGAGAAATAAAAGTACGACCATTTAATGGCATATGTACAATAGTATTTATTATACCAATCATAGCATTGTTTGAGGTAGCAAAAACTTGAGACAATTATAGTGCCATCCATCATTAGGAAAATTGATAAATCTATTAGGTTATATTTATATTATGGAATGTTATGAGGCTATGCATTATTATTATATTTGTTGATCTAGAGAGATATCCCTATTAAATGAAAAAAGTAAGTTGCATATTAATATGAATAACATAACACTATCTTTAGAAAAAAATTCTAATTTATATATAAGCTAAAAGTGGCATAGAAGGAAATAACTTAAACTTTAGATTCCTCAGTTGATTGAGGTTGAGGGCAGGGTAAAGAGGTTATTAACATTTTTCTTATAAATGTCCTTATTATTTTACTTCTACAATGAGCATGTATATTTTAAAAAATATTTATTTATTTTCTTTATTTTTTGGCTGTGTTGAGTCTTAGTTGCAGCATGCAGGATCTTTCGTTGCAGCACATGGGCTTCTCTCTAGTTGTGGCATATGGGTTTTCTCTCTGTAGTTGTGGCTCAGGCTCCAGAGCACGTGGACTCTGTAGTTTGTGGCACGTGGGCTTAGTTGTCCCGCAGCATGTGGGATCTTAGTTCCCTGACCAGGGATGGAACCCACATCCCCTGCATTGGAAGGCAGATTCTTTACCACTGTACCACCAGAGAAGTCCCAGCATGTATATTTTTAATAAAAATAATAAATTAAAATCCAATAGTAAAATAAAATAAATCTAAGGGTTTACAGAGTAACGTGCAGGCCTTATTCTGAGTTTTTATTTTGGTATAAAGGATGAGAGAAAAATTCAGCCTTTTTTTTTTCTAAATAACTAATAGTTCCAGATCTGTTGAATAATACATTTCCCACTATTCTGAAATGCCACATCTATCATATACTTAATTCTATATTTATTCCCCTGATAGTATATTTATTTTCAGAATATCCTGACTTTTCTCAACATGTAAAATTAGTTTTATGAAATGGAAAGATGCTCTACAAAATAATTGTTGAACACTGTGTTTGGACTCTAATATATTAATTTAAATTTATTAATGCAAATGTATGCTTATCTTACCTTATTCATTTATCAGTTGGTATAACATTAAATTTTCTGGAATTCAGCCTTTAATACATAGCCTCTCAGTTTTGAGTCTAGCAAATGGTAGAATGCTAAATTTACTACTGTTAAAGACAAAGGACTATAATATTATTGTCAAAATGTCCCCTCTTTTCTAATGCATTGTGCTGGAAAAGGTAGATGGATGTTAAATTGTCTATTGAATCATTAATGCTTATGCAAAGTCTGTCCTGTTTCTGTTTTATAATATATGTCTTTGGACCTTTAAAAGGTTACATTTTTACTTTTAATCACAGCCAACATAGGTAACATTAACTACTTTTCTTTGTATTTGCTTCAAAAGATTAACATTTAGTTCTGAAAACCTATAACACAAAGCATTATTAGTCAATCCATTATAAAATATGAGCAATATAAAATCTAAAAGTAATATAACTAAATGAGAAAAGATATTCATTGTACATATGAAACCAATTTTATATGAGACAGGTAAAGCCACACTGTGGTTGTGTGTATGTTTGGAAACATTTAAACATATGCTACTGTAAATATATTTTAAAAATTAATTATTTTTAAACAGAACAATGATTTATAGTCTATATATGTATATGTAAATTAAACTGGAATTATGGCTTTTTTCTTTAGTATAATCAAGACAAAGAAAAATCTATATAAACACATGAGATACTACTTAGAATATTTGTCATTATTAATAAGTAAAATTCAGTGTAACAGAATCTAGACAAATGGAATTTTAATCTAACTAACCATCCCATTATATGGCAAAGAAATTTGAAATCCAGCAAGGTTAAATGATTTATCCCAGATCACAGAACCACTTGATAATGTAACTGGATTTTCCTGAGTATGCTTTTCCTTGTCGAGTGTGCTTTTGTTTGCATCACACTACGCTATTTATATGAATGAAGTATGTATATTTATAAGTCATTATTAAAATATAAAGAGCTAAATAAGTAACACATTTGCTATCCTGACAGAGTTTTATAAGTAGTATTAATATATTGAAGAGTGGGCAAAATGTATAACACAGTAGACGTCATCTTAAAGAAATCTGGGTTTCATTTTTAGACAAGTACTTTGATAAATTGAAGATTTTTAAGTAAATTGTTATAATCAAAACTAATTACAATTTTGAAAGTAGTTTGGGTTTAAATTAATGCACTTGGAAAGGAGACTTTTCTGATAAATCTATTTGTACCCACTGTACAGATTGTAACTGACAGCTGGTTTTATGAGCCATATATAACACACTATGGTAGACACCAAAACACCCTGTCAGTTAAGAAATCTCTCATTTCTGTCAGTGAAGAGTAAACTTCATAAAATAGTGTGACTTTATTTTGCTTGAATAGAAGAAAATAGGAGTGTTAAATTATAGTCTAGTTCTAATATCATAAGTAGTAAAATTCTGTCAAGTTATTATCATATATATGATGTTCAACAACGGTCACTGAGTTTGTTGTTTTAAATCTTGTTTGGGGTAAGATGATTTGGAGTGAGATTATTTGAGCTCTTTCTTACCTTCAGGTTTTTTTTTAATTTAGCTATTATATATATTTGTTATTGAAAATATAAATTTATTTTTAAAACTTGGCCAAAAACTTGATTGACTTGTACTTTTTTGCCCTTTTCAATAACAAAAGATTTTTAAAGAACAGAGAAACAACAACAAAACCTCCACAGTTTTTCTTTTTGTAGCAAATATTAGTAACCAGTATATTTAAATTATATCCGAGATGACACAATTCTCAATTATTTGCTGAGTAGGCAGCTCATATGATATAGCTTTGTTTTTAGTGTAAAGTCTTTCAGAAGAGAGGGACATATGAAGTGCAACAATACATCCAGATACTAAATTTCTAGTTCAAACTTTTAGCCACCAAATGCCCTTTTAGTATAGAATGTGTGTATATTTTTGTTTAAGTATAAAGAATCATATTTAAGCCATAATTCTGGTTACTTTTAAAAGGATGTACAGTTTAGTTGGGTTGTAAGGAAAAATAATCTCAGTAAAAAATAAAATTTATAATATAAAATTAGAGAAAAATCTTTTAGCATTTTTATGTAGTTTATAAATAGGGGATTCTATCAATGTTAATTTTACTTCACCTTCAATAATTTCTCAAATTAAAATATTTCTATTTGCTTTCAAGTTATGTAATATTTATAAATGATACTTGTAGATTTCTACTTTTACTTTTTTTCTTAGCTTTAATGATCATTCTAACATCATGATCATGACTCTAACATATGTGTTTCTATATTTGCATTGCAGTTTAGATGTAGAAAGGCATCCTATCTCCTTGAAGAAAGTATATCATGAATTATGGTAAACTACTATATGTGAACTCTAGCATACACTAAATGAAATAATCTTATGTTCTATTGTTTATTTCTGTGCTTCTTAATCTCTCTCTAAGAATGAAACAATTATACCTTTGTAAATTTCTTACAAAATCTATTGCACATTTTATTATTTTCTCTGGATAAAGTGGGCTTGTTAGTTTTTACAACAGATATTCACATTATTTACTTTAAAATGATCATTCAAATCTGTGAAGTACTTTACACTTTTTGAATTTTACCTAAATGTTTATTTTTGATATTAAAAGATAAATGCTAATCAGTTGAGTTTCTAATATTCTACTGCTTGCTTAGAGGCAAAGATTATAGATTAGACATGGTTTCTGAAATTTTAAAAAATTAATAAAAGACAGATCAGAAAAATATACAACTATCGTAAATTTATATTAACAAATACAGTGGTTGAAAAGGTGTAGTGCAAAGAAAGGACATACCTGCATTATGCTTCTGGTTGGAAAATGGTGAAAAATTGATAAAGCTTTTTAAAGGAAATGTTATTTGAACAATGATATATGGTATGAATAGGGTGGATATTGGTATAGATGATAATTGTATTCCATTTAACCAGAACAATCTAGAGCAAAAATACTGATTCTTCACGTGTATCTAGTGCTTACCAAAAGGCCTCTCACAGAGTAGATTTTCATAAATACTTGATGATTAGTGAATTGAGTACATGTACACATACACACTAAGTTATCTTAACTAAGTTGGGTAATATTATATGTTCTCAGGTCAATTTAATAGAGAAAGGTGGATAGGGTGCAGAAAATTGGAGAAGTAGAAGTGACATTTTTACATTTCTATAATGTATATAAATTATTATGCCTCTACTTACATGCCTCCATGTCATTTCTTTTTTATGACCTAGTAGATTGATGATAATTTTTCTTTCTGTACTTTTTGCTCTTTTTTGCTGTCTTCTACTTCCTAACATGAGTTTTCTTTAATAAGTGTTAAAATCTTAAACTCTTAGAATTAACATGTTAAGAAAACCTTTTTAGGGAGAAAAAGCCTAGGGGAAGGGGTGGGGACTTAAATTCATTAAATCTGCCCTATGCGCCATAATGTACTAGGCATCTTATCTGTGTCAAGTATTTAAACAATATTTAACATAAATATGACTAATTAAGAAGGAATTTTGATCTGTATTTCTTAGGTGATGAAACTGAGGCTGAGAGATATTACATTTTCCTCCAATCATATGGTATAAGCATGATTCAAATCCAGGAGCATATGGCTCAGAAGCCCGTGTGTGTGTGTGTGTGTGTGCGCACGTGTGCGTGCGTGCACTTGAATGTGCGTTTTCTAGTTTAGCATCTCAAGGTCAGATAAAAACTTTATTTTCTACAAGAATGATTTTTTTAATTTCCTTACGCATTAAGTGAGACTAAAATAAATTCATAGTTCTAAAGTCTACTCATGTAAAAATTTTGTAAAATTTAGTGTATGTGGTATGAAGGGAGGATTTTCAGAATAAAAGCATCCAAATCTATTCTTCCATCTCCATTTGTCTCTACAAGAATGTGAGTACTGTGAGGGCGGGAATTTTTGTGTATTCTGTTCGTGATATATCCCTACCTCTCCTTTGCCAAATATGTGAAGATACATAGATTGTTTATTGAGGGATGGTGAGTGCCAGAGAGATGTCCTTTGCCTATACTTTTGTATGTGCTACTAGAGATATTTTCTATTCAACTAATGTACATCATGACACTCACCATTATATAGCTCAATCCAGAAATACAAGTAATGTTAATTCACCCTTCTCACACATGCAAACTTATTGAAGTTTAGCCCAAGTATTTTTTAAATGCAACAGATTGGAGTTTATCTTGGAAGGGTGCTTCCATCTGTGAAAACACTCATTGGAAGAAGGAAGAACACTTTAAAATAAATCCACCAGCTGTATTGATAATGCTGTAGTGACATGAAGGCCTGAATATGATAGAGCTATTTGTTAAAATAGTTATACCATATGAGAGAATAGCTGGCTTGTGAGTTTTTTGTGTTTCTTGATAATGACTTTAAAAATCATTAAATTGTAGAGGGATGACACTAATGAAGTTTCAAGCTATAACTTTAAAATGAAAAACAAAGAATAAAAGTTGAAGTTATCTTAAAATTAACTCACGTAAATGGCATAAGTTGTTCCTTAGAATATGCTTTAAAAATCCCAATGAGTAATAGAAAATTCAGCACCGAGAAGACACTGGGTAAGTTAATGGACCGGATAACAGTCAATGCCTGTTCTTTTGTGTTGAGATAAAAACAGCAAACATATCAAACATCATTTTTGTCTTTTAAGATTTTTGTTTAAAGAAGGGAAAAGTCATCATCCTTTATATATAAAATAAATCTGTGCACAAAAGATCAGATATTTATTTTCTTTCCCTCCTAACATAGCCCTGTACATTTTTTCTTTCACACAGTAGAAGACTAAAATACTTGTGACTGAATAACATGAAGAAACCAGTTGAAGTGGTTGTGTATTTTCTAGAAGGAGACTGCTGGGTTGTCTTTAAAGTACCCTACTAAATTTAAATTTTATAGCTTTTACTTTTAGAAAGGTTTAAGAGCTCACAGAATAGGAGTCAAAACTCTAGTTTAGAAGGAGGGCTCAAGAAATCTTCCCACTTACTATGAGAGAAATAATTGATATTGATCTTGACATTCTTGATGGGAAGAGTTGAGGAAGTGTTCCCTTTCTAACAGGTTTCTGAATGTCTTTGACTCTGAGTACCCATATCTCTACACATGGAGTTATCTACCGTTTCTTCAAAATTAATTGTAAGAGGTCGATTGCAAAGGTGACTTCTGAATAGGTGCTTAATGTTGGCTTAGCCCATTTTCAAAACCATGTTTCTATATTCTGTGATATATGCCAATGCTTTCCGTTTTTTAGGTTTAAATTGTTTCTTCTTCAAATTCCCTGTAATTCCACTCCCTTTCTGAGAATTTCCACATCATCTATACAGTAGTCTTCCTAGTTAGTCCCTTAGTACTGGCACCCTTCTATTAAAAAACTTCAATTAAATACCAAACCCTAAAGTTGACAGTGAAGATTCTCCATAATTTGGTCCAAACACATTTTCCAAATATATCTCCTAATCATCATTTCCTAAGTGGATGAATGAACTACTCTAGCCAAACTGCCAAGTCATTACGCCAAGACATATTTTGAACTTTTCTGATTATTTACTCATTTCAGTCTACAATGACTGTATCACATTCCCTCTCATCTCTTAGGTCTGTCACCTCCAGAGTCATTTTGAATGCCACCAATTTTAAAACTGATTCTAAACCTTAGCCTGAAATGACTTCTTACTCCGATAGCAAATCATTTTGATATCAGGGAACATAAATTTGCCTTAAAAAAAATTGTCATGGTGATTTTTTAATTTAAGAAACATTCAGTAATTCTTATTAATTTAAAAAAAATTTATAGCCTCCTATAATTTTATTTTGATGTAATGGTTACACTTGGAGTTATGAGAGTGCTGAAAAATTACTAGACAGTTTTATTGTCAATGATAGGCTGTGATAGATCAGGCCCTAGTAAGTTTGACAGCGGTAGCATATCATGAGCCATAAGTGTAATTTTAAATGTTTTATTTGTTGCATTTAAAAAAATATGTATCTCTTTCTCTTCTGTGATTATTTTATGTGCAGTCTTGAAACTAATTTGGGGCTCATAAAACAATCAGTATTCTTGTGGAAAGATCCTTAGGTGTTTAAGTAGATTATATTCTTTCTGCATTGTTTTTTCCTCAAATATCCTTAAAAGTTATCTGCAATTGACATTTTTTGCTATGATACTCTTTTTATATTATAAAAACTTCTAATTATGCAATAGGATATTTTAGTCAGTGAGTCAGTAAATATTTGTTAATCAATCATGTCACATGTTCCTGATGTGTCAAGTAAGATGAGGAAAGAATACTGACAAAGACTTTGAGATTTTCTCGGCAGTGATTAACTGCTTGCTTAATTGCAGGTGCTGAGTTAGTGGATGAATGGGTTTAAGTAGGAACTAAAGAAGTTTGCTTAGGAGTAGACCAATTAATTTTAAGCTCGTAACTGTTCATTATGAACAGTTTGTTTAATGTTTACCACTATTAGGCAAAATTATCCAAAACCAGACCAACGACCAATGAGATAAGTCTGTATTTGTTTACCATTATCATACTAAAGCATTTTGTAAGTAAATACAAGGTGACACCTAAGTATTATTTAATTGTTAGGAAAAAAAACTATTAATTTGTAACATTAATTAAAATTTTAGACTGCAAATTTACATCTTTACTTTGAGATTTGTGTATAGTAGAGATGCAAATTATTTCCATTCAGTAGAAAATATAACTCCAAAAGTGATGTTTTGTTGCCTTCTAGGATATTGTCCAGTTTTGCGTCTAATTTAGCAGTCTTATTCAAATATCCCTTTATAAAAAATTTTTATTTTCCACAAGAATGATTTTTTTATTGCCTTACACATTGCCTATATAATTCCCAGTCCTGTAAGTGTACTTTTTAAAATAACAACTTTATTGAGATATAATTCATATCCCATACAATTTGCCAATGTAAAGTGCACAGTTCAGTGATGGTGAATAAATTTGCAGAGTTACAATCATTACCACAATCAAATTGAGCATATTTTTATCATCCCAAAATGAAACTGTATACCCATTAGCAGCTGTTTTCCATTTCTTTTCAGATTCCCAGTCATAGGCAATTATCAATCTGCTTTGTCTCTTTAGTTTTGTCTATTCTACATATTTTCTATAAATGGAATCATATAATGTGTAGTCTTTTGTGAATGGCTTCTTTCACTTAGCATAATATTTTCAAGATTCAGCCATGTCGTAGCATTTATCATTACTTCATTACTTTTTATTGCCAAATAACGTCGATTATATGGATATACAACATTTTTTTTAGCCTTTCATCAGTTGATGATCAGTTGGGTTGTTTTCATTTTAGCCATTAGGAATAATACTGCCATGGACATTAGTGTACAAAGTTTTACATAGATATATGTTGTGAATTTTCTTGGGTGTACACTGAAGAGTGAAATTGCTGAATCTCATGGTAACTTTACTTTTAAAACTTATGAGGAACTGCCAAACTATTTTTTAAAGCAGCTACATCATTTTCCAATCCCATCAGTAGCTTATGAGAGTTCCAATTTCTTCACATCTTTGCCAACACTTTTCACTGTATGTCTTTTCAACTATAGCCCACTAAGCAGGTGAGAAGTGATATTTCATTGTCATTTTGGCTAGCATTTCTCTGATAGATGATGTTGAGTGTCATTTCTTATGCTTTTTGGCCATTTGTATGTTTCTGGAGAAATGTTTATACTAATACTTTGCTCGTTTTAATTGGCTATTTGTTTGTTATTAGTGAGTTGTAGATATTCTTCACATATTCAAGATGCAAATTTCTTATCATGTATGGTTTTCTCCTGTTCTGGTTTTCTTTTAACTTTTCTGATGGCATCCTTTTAATTTTGATGAAATCCAATTTATCTGAATTTTTGCTGTTGCTTGTGCATTGTTGTCATATCTAAAAACTATTGCCTAATCCAAGGTCATGAAGATGTGCTCCAATGTTGTCTTCTAAGAGTTTTATAAATTTAGCTCTAAAATTTAGATCTATCATCCATTGTTAGTTAACTTTTATGTACAGTGTAAGGTAGAGTTTCAACTTAATCCTTTTGCATGTGGAATTTGGTTATTACAGTATCACTTGTTGAAGAGAATGTTCTTTACCTATTGAATTGTCTTGGAACCCTTTTAAAAATCAGTTGGGGCTTCCCTGGTGGCACAGTGGTTGAGAGTCCGCCTGCCGATGCAGGGGACACGGGTTCGTATCCCGGTCCGGGAAGATCCCACATGCCGCGGAGCGGCTGGGCCCGTGAGCCATGGCCGCTGAGCCTGCGCGTCCGGAGCCTGTGCTCCGCAACTGGAGAGGCCACAACAGTGAGAGGCCCGCGTACCGCAAAAAAAAAAAAAAAAAAAATCAGTTGAACATATTGGGTTGGCCAAAAAATCATTCGGGTTCCAAGTGTACTGAAGAAACATTTACATATGTCAGTTGTGACTGTTGGTTTCTAAGAAGACCAATACTCCATTGAGCAATACTCCATTGAATACTATGTCTTCTTTATCCATTCATCCGTCGATGGACATCCGGGTTGCCTCCACATCCCAACTTTTGTAAATAATGCTGCTATGAACATGGGGTGCATGTAATCCTTCGAATAGTGTTTTCGTTTTCTTCATATATATGCCCAGGAGTGGAATGGCTGAACCACATGGTAGTTCTGTTTTTGGTTTTTTGAGGAACCTCCATACTGTTTTCCACAGTGGCTACATCAATTAACATTCCCACCAACAGTGCACAATGATTTCCTTTTCCCAGACAGAGGTCTGAGGGCCTGAAATAAGGTGGTAAGCACAGAAATGGAGTGGAGAGACAGATCTGAGAATAAGAGAAATATTGTTAAACCACCATGAATGCTGTTAAAACCATGCATTTAGATCTATTTTAAAGTGTTTTACTCAGTTATGGAATGTCAGTTTGATTCTTTTTTAACAGATTACAATATTCTAATTATATTTTTATTGTTTCATCTATTTTGTGTGTCTTTTTAGACTGAATTTTTATTAAAATTAATTTAAAGTTTTCATCTGCTAACTTTACTTTCTGGATCACCTTGGGGTCTGCTTCATTTATTTATTTGTTTTTCTGATTATCAGGGATTTAGTTCTGTCTTTTCTTATGCCTAGAAATTTTTTATTTAGTGCTGGACATCTTATATAAGATGATTGGTGTTAAAACTTAAATAAAGACCTGGTAAAGTTCTAGAAATATAGTAAAGAGTCAATAAATAGTAAAGATGATTGTTGTTGTTTATTATCATCAGTATTTTATATAGGAAGTTGTATTTATGATTGAAGTTAGTTATGGAAGCAATGTATGTGTTTTCGAAGACCTTCAAAAGTACTTTAAACAAAAGCCAAAAGAAAAATAAATGCATTTGTTTCATATTGTTAAATACGTTCTACCATCTCTTTTTTAAAAAGTATTTTTAGAGTATTTTTATATTTATTAAAAAATTGTGAAGATGGTACAGAGAATTTCCATACAAAGTTTCACCTACTATTAACATCTAACATTGTATAGCACATTTATTACAATTAGTGAAACATTATTAATATATTATTATTAACTAAAGTTTATAGTTTCTTCAGATTTCCTTTGTTTTCACCTCATGCCCTTTTTCTGATCCAGGATCCTGTCCAAAATAACAGATTACATTTAGTTGTCACATCTCCTTAGGGACCTCTTGACTGTTACAGCTTCTCAAAATTTTCCTTAGTTTTGGTAAAATACTTGACAGCTTTGAGGAATACTGGTCAGGCCCAATATTTTAATTTTCATTAGAGGAAAACATTCTTCTGAAATATTCAACTTATTATTTATTATTTAGTAAATGATGATGTAGTTGTATAATTTATGAACAAGTCGGGTTCCAAAAATAATTTTTTTTAACATCTTTATTGGAGTATAATTGCTTTACAATGTTGTGTTAGTTTCTGCTGTATAACAAAGTGAATCAGCTATACGCATAGGTGTATCCCCATATCCCCTCCCTCTTGCATCTCCCTCCCACCCTCCTTATCCCACCCCTCTAGGTGGTCACAAGGCACCGAGCTGATCTCCCTGTGCTATGCAGCTGCTTCCTGCTAGCTATCTATTTTACATTTGGTAGTGTATATATGTCAATGTTACTCTCTCACTTCGTCGCAGCTTACCCTTCCCCCTCCCCGTGTCCTCAAGTCCATTCCCTACGTCTGTGTCTTTATTCCTGTCCTGCCCCGAGGTTCATCAAAACAATTTTTTTTTTAGATTCCATATATATGTGTTAGCATACAGTATTTGTTTTTCTCTTTCTGACTTCACTCTGTATGACAGACTCTAGGTCCATCCACCTCACTACAAATAACACAATTTCGTTTCTTTTTCTGGCAGAGTAATTAATATTCCATTGTATACATGTGCCACATCTTTATCCATTCATCTGTCGATGGACACTTAACGTTGCTTCCATGTCCTGGCTATTGTAAATAGTGCTGCAGTGAACATTGTGGTACATGACTCATGGTTTTCTCAGGGTATATGCCCAGTAGTGGTATTGCTGGGTCATATGGCAGTTCTCTTTTTAGTCCAAAAATCCTTTTTTTAAAAATCATTAATTAATTAATTAATTAATTTATGTCTGCGTTGGGTCTTCATTGCTGCCCGCAGGCTTTCTCTAGTTGCGGCGAGTGGGGGCTACTCTTTGTTGCGGTGCGTGGGCTTCTCGTTGTGATGGCTTCTCATGTTGTGGAGCACGGGCTCTAGGCGCATGGACTTCAGTTGTTGTGGCTCACGGGCTCTAGAGCGCAGGCTCAGTAGTTGTGGCGCACGGGCTTAGTTGCTCTGCGGCATGTGGGATCTTACTGGACCAGGGATCGAACCCGTGTCCCCTGCATTGGCAGGCGGATTCTTAACCACTGCGCCACCGGGGAAGTCCCTAGAAGTTCTTAATGAAACTTAAAGGATTCTAAGCTAATCTATAATAGTCAAATGTGTGGAAGGGAGCGATTAGGGATGAACTTGTTAAGGTTTAGTCCTGTATAATGAGTTTCGTCTGCATATTTGGTTAATAGGATGTTACTGAAGGAGGATAGTCAACAAAGAGTGTCACAGTACATAGTATCCATGGACAGGCCAGAAGAAATGAAGGGAAATAGAGCCCTGGTTGCTTTTAATTTAGTTAAATGGAGGATAACCTGGATAACCTGAGCATAATCTTTTTTTTTTTTTCTTAAGGTTTAGATTTTAAGCTTGTTCAAGCAATCTACCTAACTAATCTTTGTTAAAACTGAAAATAAATATTTATAGCAGGATAGAGTTAGATGCCTTGTGAAAGAAAAATAGTTACAGAACATTCATATTTTAAATTTCGACTACCAAAATTATTCATTTATTAATATGTTTTATATTGAATACTCCTATATATTACTTTGCTAATAATTGCTTTATAGCTCCTGATGATGGTAAACAGTATTATAACCTCTGCATCTTATACATATCTTGATTTCAATCCAATAATCTAATAGAAAAAAAAGGTCATAATTTGAATATTTAAAAGGTACATTGTTACATAAGAAAATTTTATTTTATTTTATTTTTGCAGAACTATTATGGAGCTGCTAAGATGATTTTTTCTGATAACCCACTTGGTCTGACCTGTGGAATGGTATGTCCAACTTCTGATCTTTGTGTAGGTGGATGCAATTTATATGCCACTGAAGAGGGACCAATTAATATTGGTGGATTGCAACAGTTTGCTACTGAGGTATGTAAGATATATACATTGTTCCCCTCCCCCCAAAGCACAAAAATCTTAAAATAACTTTAATTCTTGATGCTTTGTTGATATCCAATATTTTTAGTGTGATAATACAGGTAAAGTGAAAGTGTTTTGTGCCATAAACAGTATTTTTATTCAACAACTTGGCTTCAAAAATGAAATTTTCTAAAACCATATGTCAATTTAATTGTAATCCCAGAAGGTTATTAAAAAACTTTCACTGAAAATTATATGAAGTGGAGGATCTGAAAATGGGATATATTCATTAACTTTACATTGGAGTGTGGCTAGGAGCCCTCATTATGAAAAGACTATCTTGCTTAACTGATTCTTTTTCCAGAAACTGTCTTTAATCTTTACAGCTTGAAATGATGCATCAGTATTCTTCTGTAATATTTTTTGAGTAATAGAGGTTGTAGAATTATCAAACACCCTGAAACTGAATAATATTCTTTAACATTAGCTTTTGTGAATTTATGGATTAAAAGCCGGTGTGTTATTTGAATGCAAATTTATAATGAAGTAATATGAAAACATTTTGTCCCTATTTATCCTGTAAGTTTGTGCCATGTCTTTCTCTTTTATGAATCCTTTTTAAATGACTTTGATTCTCTGGGACATCTTATTCTCTCTGGGGTCTCCCTTTTGGAGTCAACTACCAGGTCAATTCCCATGTATCATTTAAATGACCAGCGTATATGGAGGTTCCAGTAAAATTTTGTAATCCTTGGTGTCCAGTTGGCTAGGATACCAAATTAAATGCCTGCCAACACTAGATTTTTAGTTAATTACTTCCCTGTCTGATTTTGTCAACTTAATATATGCAATCTATTCTTTCTTTTTAGGACCCTTCCCATAGTATCCCTCAAGCTTAAATTTCACTTTGCTTTTAGTAATAAATCAGGGTTATTCCCTTCCTGCTTTCTGACAGGTTAATTCTAAGGAAGGCCTCCTGGGAATGAGAAAATAGAAACAATTTGAGGTTGTGAGTTGTTGCAATAAATTCTTGGATTTAATTTCTTTTCCTACCAAATTCAAAATTGCATTAGGCTTACCTGACCAGTACAAGGTATGATCTTTACAACCTGAGAAAATCCTTAGTTGATGGAGAAGATTCACTTGAATTCTTCCACATTTTTCTTTGGGGACTCATTGCCTCTTCATTAAAACAGGGCAAGCTTGCAAGGATGTAGTAAGTAAAAGGTCACATAATATGTATACGAACTAACACTGCATTTCAAAACAAGATGAGTTAAAATAATATTGTTAGTTTGTCAGTGACCTGACAACAGAGAGGGAGAAGGCGAAAGGGGGAGAGCGATAAGGCAAGGGGAGGAGAGTGGGGGGGAGAGAGAGAGAGAGAGAGAGCGAGCACACGCGGGAGAGAGGAAACAGAGAGAGGGAGAGAAAGGGAAACACCATTCCTCTGAGAACTCTCACTTGGTTTTAATGAGGTTACTACCACTGCTTTCCAAAGCAGTCTGTTTATTTAAGACATAGCATAGATTAGAATGGCATTAAAATTATTTTAAGTGACTCATGGAATTTAGATAGGAATATATCTTATTATGTTCCATTTTTACTTTGTATTACTGTGTCTTCAAATATATCTATCAAATCATAAATAAAAATCTCCCAGTGGAACTATATAGAAAAGCTTTCCATTCTTTTGTTATTTTTAAGTTGACTACTTAGGGCAAGTTATTGTAGAGAGTTCTGTGAAAGCGTTGTTTACTTAAATTTACCCAACTGTCATAGTTGTGAAGGTAAGCAGAAACAGACTCACAGATATAGAAAACGAACTTGTGGTTACCAAAGGAGAGAGGGAATGGGGGGGGACAAATTAGGGGTATGGAATTAACAGATACAAACTACCATGTATAAAATAGATAAGCAGCAAGGATATACTATATAGCACAGGGAATTACACTCATTATCTTGTAATAACCGAAAATGGAGTATAATCTGCAAAATACTGAATCACTATTCTGTACACCTGAAACTAACACTAAATCAACTACACTTCAGTTAAAAAAATAAGCAAAATACAATGAACTAATTGACTTCCAGTGAAAAGAAAAAGTATAACTATTTTAAATAATATTAAAATAAAAATATTAAATTATAAATAACAGTATACAAAATACTGTTATTCTTTCAAACTAATAAACTATTGACGTGAATACTTAAGTCAAAGTGGAACACGATGCAAATAATTTCATGTTTTGGTTGTTTGATAAAACAATGATTGATTTTTGACCTTTAAAGAAATATAAATCTATTTTTCAGCCAAATTAAGCAAAGGTTAGGAAAGCAGAGTAAAATAGTATGATATTTTTCAAAATTGTTTTTCCTATAACTTATAAGTTTTTTCTTTTTTTTAACATCTTTATTGGGGTACAATTGCTTTACAATGGTGTGTTAGTTTCTGCTCTATAACAAAGTGAATCAGTTATATATATACATATGTTCCAATATGTCCTCCCTCTTGCATCTCCCTCCCTCCCACTCTCCCTATCCCACCCCTCCAGGCTGTCACAAAGCACCGAGCTAATATCCCTGTGCCATGCGTCTGCTTCTCACTAGCTATCTACCTTACTACGTTTGTTAGTGTGTGTATGTCCATGACTCTCTCTCGCCCTGTCAAAGCTCACCCTTCCCCCTCCCCATATCCTCAAGTCCGTTCTCCAGTAGGTCTGCGTCTCTATTCCCGTCCCACCCCTAGGTTCTTCATGACATCCTTTTTTTCCTTAAATTCCATATATATGTGTTAGCATACGGTATTTGTCTTTTTCTTTCTGACTTACTTCACTCTGTATGACAGACTCTAGGTCTATCCATCTCATTACAAATAACTCAATTTCGTTTCTTTTTAAGGCTGAGTAATATTCCATTGTATATATGTGCCACATCTTCTTTATCCATTCATCCGATGATGGGCACTTAGGTTGTTTCCATCTCCGGGCTATTGTAAATAGAGCTGCAATGAACATTTCGGTACATGACTCTTTTTGAATTTTGGTTTTCTCAGGGTATATGCCCAGTAGTGGGATTGCTGGGTCATATGGTAATTCTATTTGTAGTTTTTTAAGGAACCTCCATACTGTTCTCCATAGTGGCTGAACCAATTCACATTCCCACCAGCAGTGCAAGAGTGTTCCCTTTTCTCCACACCCTCTCCAGCATTTATTGTTTCTAGATTTTTTGATGATGGCCATTCTGACTGGTGTGAGATGATATCTCATTGTAGTTTTGATTTGCATTTCTCTAATGATCAATGATGTTGAGCATTCTTTCATGTGTTTGTTGGCAGTCTGTATATCATCTTTGGAGAAATGTCTATTTAGGTCTTCTGCCCATTTTTAGATTGGATTGTTTGTTTTTTTGTTATTGAGCTGCATGAGCTGCTTGTAAATTTTGGAGATTAATCCTTTGTCAGTTGCTTCACTTGCAAATATTTTCTCCCATTCTGAGGGTTGTCTTTTGGTCTTGTTTATGGTTTCCTTTGCTGTGCAAAAGCTTTGAAGTTTCATTAGGTCCCATTTGTTTATTTTTGTTTTTATTTCCATTACTCTAGGAGGTGGGTCAGAAAGGATCTTGCTGTGATTTATGTCATAGAGTGTTCTGCCTATGTTTTCCTCTGAGAGTTTGATAGTTTCTGGCCTTACATTTAGGTCTTTAATCCATTTTGATCTTATTTTTGTGTATGGTGTTAGGGAGTGATCTAATCTCATACTTTTACATGTACCTGTCCAGTTTTCCCAGCACCATTTATTGAAGAGGCTGTCCTTTCTCCACTGTACATTCCTGCCACCTTTATCAAAGATAAGGTGTCCATATGTGCGTGGGTTTATCTCTGGGCTTTCTATCCTGTTCCATTGATCTATCTTTCTGTTTTTGTGCCAGTACCATACTGTCTTGATGACTGTAGCTTTGTAGTATAGTCTGAAGTCAGGGAGCCTGATTCCTCCAGCTCCTTTTTTCGTTCTCAAGATTGCTTTGGCTATTCGGGGTCTTTTGTGTTTCCATACAAATTGCGAAATTTTTTGTTCTAGTTCTGGGAAAATGCCAGTGGTAGTTTGATAGGGATTGCATTGAATCTGTAGATTGCTTTGGGTAGCAGAGTCATTTTCACAATGCTGATTCTTCCCATCCAAGAACATGGTATATCTCTCCATCTATTTGTATCATCTTTAATTTCTTTCATCAGTGTCTTATAATTTTCTGCATACAGGTCTTTTGTCTCCTTAGGTAGGTTTATTCCTAGATATTTTATTCTTTTTGTTGCAGTGGTAAATGGGAGTGTTTTCTTGATTTCACTTTCAGATTTTTCATCATTAGTATATAGGAATGCCAGAGATTTCTGTGCATTAATTTTGTATCCTGCTACTTTACCACATTCATTGATTAGCTCTAGTAGTTTTCTGGTAGCATCTTTAGGATTCTCTGTGTATAGTATCATGTCATCTGCAAACAGTGACAGCTTTACTTCTTCTTTTCCGATTTGGATTCCTTTTATTTCCTTTTCTTCTCTGATTGCTGTGGCTAAAACTTCCAAAACTATGTTGAAGAAGAGTGGTGAGAGTGGGCAACCTTGTCTTGTTCCTGATCTTAGTGGAAATGCTTTCAGTTTTTCACCATTGAGGATGATGTTTGCTGTGGGCTTGTCATATATGGCCTTTATTATGTTGAGGAAAGTTCCCTCTATGCCTACTTTCTGCAGGGTTTTTATCATAAATGGGTGTTGAATTTTGTCGAAAGCTTTCTCTGCATCTATTGAGATGATCATATGGTTTTTCTCCTTCAATTTGTTAATATGGTTTATCACATTGATAGATTTGCGTATATTGAAGAATCCTTGCATTCCTGGAATAAACCCCACTTGATCATGGTGTATGATCCTTTTAATGTGCTGTTGGATTCTGTTTGCTAGTATTTTGTTGAGGATTTTTGCATCTATGTTCATCAGTGATATTGGCCTGTAGTTTTCTTTCTTTGTGACATCCTTGTCTGGTTTTGGTATCAAGGTGATGGTGGCCTCGTAGAAGGAATTTGGGAGTGTTCCTCCCTCTGCTATATTTTGGAAGAGTTTGAGAAGGACAGCTGTTAGCTCTTCTCTCAACGTTTGATAGAATTCACCTGTGAAGCCATCTGGTCCTGGGCTTTTGTTTGTTGGAAGATTTTTAATCACAGTTTCAGTTTCAGTGCTTGTGATTGGTCTGTTCATATTTTCTATTTCTTCCTGATTCAGTCTTGGCAGGTTGTGCATTTCTAAGAATTTGTCCATTTCTTCCAGATTGTCCATTTTATTGGCATAGAGTTGCTTGTAGTAATCTCTCATGATTTTTTTTATTTCTGCAGTGTCAGTTGTTACTTCTCCTTTTTCATTTCTAATTCTATTGATTTGAGTCTTCTCCCTTATTTTCTTGATGAGTCTGGCTAATGGTTTATAAATGTTGTCTATCTTCTCAAAGAACCAGCTTTTAGTTTTATTGATCTTTGCTATCGTTTCCTTCATTTCTTTTTCATTTATTTCTGATCTGATTTTTATGATTTCTTTCCTTCTGCTAGCTTTGGGGTTTTTTCGTTCTTCTTTCTCTAATTGCTTGAGGTGCAAGGTTAGGTTGTTTATTCGAGATGTTTCCTGCTTCTTAAGGTGGGCTTGTATTGCTATAAACTTCCCCCTTGGAACTGCTTTTGCTGCATCCCATAGGTTTTGGGTCGTTGTGTCTCCACTATCATTTGTTTCTAGGTATTTTTTTATTTCCTCTTTGATTTCTTCAGTGATCACTTCATTATTAAGTAGTGTATTGTTTAGCCTCCATGTGTTTGTATTTTTTACAGATCTTTTCCTGTAATTGATATCTAGTCTCATGGCATTGTGGTCAGAAAAGATACTTGATACAATTTCAATTTTCTTAAATTTACCAAGGCTTGATTTGTGACCCAAGATATGATCTATCCTGGAGAATGTTCCATGAGCACTTGAGAAAAATGTGTATTCTGTTGTTTTTGGATGGAGTGTCCTATAAATATCAATTAAGTCCATCTTGTTTAATGTATCATTTAAAGCTTGTGTTTCCTTATTTATTTTCATTTTGGATGATCTGTCCATGGGTGAAAGTGGGGTGTTAAAGTCCCCTACTATGAATGTGTTACTGTCGATCTCCCCTTTTATGGCTGTTAGTATTTGCCTTATGTATTGAGGTGCTCCTATGTTGGGTGCATAACTATTTACAACTGTTATATCTTCTTCTTGGATCGATCCCTTGATCATTATGTAGTGTCCTTCTTTGTCTCTTTTAATAGTCCTTATTTTAAAGTCTATTTTGTCTGATATGAGAATTGCTACTCCAGCTTTCTTTTGGTTTCCATTTGCATGGAATATCTTTTTCCATCCCCTTACTTTCAGTCTGTATGTGTCTCTAGGTCTGAAGTGGGCCTCTTGTAGACAGCATATATAAGGGTCTTGTTTTTGTATCCATTCAGCCAATCTGTGTCTTTTGGTGGGAGCATTTAGTCCATTTACATTTAAGGTAATTATCGATATGTATGTTCCTATTCCCATTTTCTAAATTGTTTTGGGTTCATTATTATAGGTCTTTTCCTTCTCTTGTGTTTCTTGTCTAGAGAAGTTCCTTTAGCATTTGTTGTAAAGCTGGTTTGGTGGTGCTGAACTCTCTCAGCTTTTGCTTGTCTGTAAAGGTTTTAATTTCTCCATCAAATCTGAATGAGATCCTTGCTGGGTAGAGTAGTCTTGGTTGCAGGTTTTTCTCCTTCATCACTTTCAGTATGTCCTGCCACTCCCTTCTGGCTTGTAGGGTTTCTGCTGAGAGATCAGCTGTTAACCTTATGGGGATCCCCTTGTGTGTTATTTGTTGTTTTTCCCTTGCTGCTTTTAATATGCTTTCTTTGTATTTAATTTTTGACAGTTTGATTAATATGTGTCTTGGCGTATTTCTCCTTGTATTTATCCTGTATGGGACTCTCTGTGCTTCCTGGACTTGATTAACTATTTCCTTTCCCATATTAGGGAAGTTTTCAACTATAATCTCTTCAAATATTTTCTCAGTCCCTTTTTCTCTTCTTCTTCTGGAACCCCTATAATTCGAATGTTGGTGCGTTTAATGTTGTCCCAGAGATCTCTGAGACTGTCCTCAGTTCTTTTCATTCTTTTTTCTTTATTCTGCTCTGCAGTAGTTATTTCCACTACTTTATCTTCCAGGTCACTTATCCGTTCTTCTGCCTCAGTTATTCTGCTATTGATCCCTTCTAGAGTATTTTTAATTTCATTTATTGCGTTGTTCATTGTTGCTTGTTTCATCTTTATTTCCTCTAGGTCCTTGTTAACTGTTTCTTGCATTTTGTCCATTCTATTTCCAAGATTTCGGATCATCCTTACTATCATTATTCTGAATTCTTTTTCAGGTAGACTGCCTATTTCCTCTTCATTTGTTAGGTCTGGTGCATTTTTATCTTGCTCCTTCATCTGCTGTGTGTTTTTCTGTCTTCTCATTTTGCTTATCTTACTGTGTTTGGAGTCTCCTTTTTGCAGGCTGCAGGTTCGTAGTTCCCGTTGTTTTTGATGTCTGTCTCCAGTGGCTAAGGTTGTTTCAGTGGGTTGTGTAGGCTTCCTGGTGGAGGGGACTAGTGCCTGTGTTGTGGTGGATGAGGCTGGATCTTGTCTCTCTAGTGGGCAGGTTCACGTCTGGTGGTGTGTTTTGGGGTGTCTGTGGCCTTATTATGATTTTAGGCCGCCTCTCTGCTAATGGGTGGGGTTGTGTTCCTGTTTTGCTAGTTGTTTGGCATAGGTTGTCCAGCACTGTGGCTTGCTGGTCGTTGAGTGAAGCTGGGTGCTGGTGTTAAGATGGAGGTCTCTGGGAGATTTCTGCCGTTTAATATTATGTGGAGCTGGGAGGTCTCTTGTGGACCAGTGACCTGAAGTTGGCTCTCCTACCTCAGAGGCAGAGCCCTGACTCCTGGCTGGAGCACCAAGAGCCTTTCATCCACACGGCTCAGAATAAAAGGGAGAAAAAGTAGAGAGAAGTAGTAGAAGTATGAGGAAAGAAAGAAGGAAAGGAGGAAAGGAAGGAAGGAAGAAAGAAGCAAAGAAGGAAATAAAGGAGGGAGGGAGGGAGGAAGGAAGGAAGGAGGGAAAGAAGGAAAAAAGACAGAAAGAAAGAAGATACAGTAAAAATAAAATAAAGTATAATATAGTTATTGAATTAAAAATATTTAGAAAAAAAAAAGGGACGGATAGAACCTTAGGACAAATGTTGGAAGCAAAGCTATACAGAGAAAATCTTACACAGAAGCATGCACATACACCCTCACAAAAAGAGGTAAAGGGGGAAAAATCATAAATCTTGCTCTCAGAGACCACCTCCTCAATTTGGGGTGATTCGTTGTCTAAAGGAGTGAAGGAAGGAAGGAAAGAAAGAAAGAAAGAACGAAGGTAAAGTATAATAAAGTTATTATAATTAAAATTAATTATTAAGAAAAAAATTTTTTTAAAAAAACCATGGACGGATAGAGCCCTAGGACAAATGGTGGAAGCAAGACTATACAGACAAGATCTCACACAGAAGCATAGGCGTACCCATTCACAAAAAGAGGAAAAGGGAAAAAAATCATAGATCTCGCTCCTAAAGTCCACCTCTTCAATTTGGGATCATTCCTTATCTATTCAGGTATTCCACAGATGCAGGGTATATCAAGTTGATTGTGGAGCTTTAATCCGCTGCTTCTGAGGCTGCTGGGAGAGATTTTCCTTTCTCTTCTTTGTTCTCACAGCTCACAGGAGCTCAGCTTTGGATTTGGCCCTGCCTCTGCGTGTAGGTCGGTGGAGGGCGTCTGTTTTTTGCTCAGACAGGACGGGGTTAACGGAGCCGCTGATTCGGGGGCTCCGGCTCACTCAGGCCGGGGGTGCGGGAGGGAGGGAGGGGCACTGCGTGCGGGGCGGGCCTGCGGCGGCAGAGGCCGGCGTGACGTTGCTCCAGCCTGAGGCCCGCCGTGCGTTCTCCCGGGGAAGTTGTCCCTGGATCCCGGGAACCTGGCAGTGGCGGGCTGCACAGGCTCCGCGGAAGAGGGGTGTGGAGAGTGACCTGTGCTCGCACACAGGCCCTTGGTGGCGGCAGCAGCAGCCGTAGCGTCTCCCGCCCGTCTCTGGGGTCCGCGCTTTTAGCCGCGGCTCGCTCCCGTCACTGGGGTTCGCGCTTTTAGCCGCGGCTCGCGCCTGTCTCTGGGGTTCCTTTAAGCAGCGCTCTTAAACCCCTCTCCTCGCGCACCAGGAAACAAAGAGGGAAGAAAAAGTCTCTTGCCTCTTCGGCAGGTGCAGGCTTTTCCCCGAACTCCCTCCCGGCTAGTCGTGGTGCACTAACCCCTTCAGGCTATGTTCAAGCCGCCAACCCCAGTCCTCTCCCTGCGCTCCGTCCGAAACCGAAACCCGAGCCTGAGCTCGCAGCCCCGCCCGCCCCGGCGGGTGAGCAGACAAACCTCTCGGGCTGGTGAGTGCCGGTCGGCACCAATCCTCTGTGCGGGAATCTCCCCGCTTTGCCCTCCGCACCCGTCGCTGTGCTCTCCTCCGCGGCCCCGAAGCTCCCCCCTCCGCCTCCCGCGGTCTCCGCCCGCGGAGGGGCTTCCTAGTGTGTGGAAACTTTTTCTCCTTCACAGCTCCCTCCCACTGGTGCAGGTGCCGTCCTTATTCTTTTGTCTCTGTTTTTTCTTTTTTTCTTTTGCCCTACCCAGGTCCGTGGGGAGTTTCTTGCCTTTTGGGAGGTCTGAGATCTTCTGCCAGCCTTCAGTAGGTGTTCTGTAGGAGTTGTTCCACGTGTAGATGTATTTCTGGTGTATCCGTGGGGAGGAAGGCGATCTCCGCGTCTTACTCTTCCGCCATCTTCAAGCCGTCCTTGTTATAAGTTATTTTTAAAATAGCAACTCTGTAGTCTGCCATTATCATTTAAATCCATATCTTACACCTTTCCATTTGAACATGGGCATATGATTTGGAGGGACTGTGGTAGAAAAGGAATAAATCACACAAAGGATAGCATGAGGAGAATCAGGAGACCAGCTACTCAGGTACTTTCGTTTGTTCCTGTATTGTCAGTCCTTTGCTGTCCTCACATCTGCGGTGACTTTGCTTCATACACTTTTGTGTGCTTGTGGGACAGACAGGCTACAGGGTGATTCCAAATCTCTCTTGGAGGCAGTTTTTCCTAGTTCAGTTAGGTATAATAATAGTGCTTCAATAAAACAATTTTGGAAATAATAGTTTGCCGTGGATTTTCTTATCAATTTCATCAGGGTCTTAAAAATTTCTCTACAAAAATGTAACACTTGAAAATTTTAGTTTAAAATGTGTTTGATCGTTTAGTTGAATTTTTAAGAAATCGTGTATTTATCACATTTAATAAACCAACTAGACTCTCATTACCTCTCAAATTTAACTAATGAATTGTTGCAAAAAGATAGTGAAATAAGAATGCATCTTTCTACTCATTTCTAAAGTTTGAAAAACAACTATAAGTAGATAATTAGCTGCATGTCAAATCACTTCCCTTTTACTGATGTTAAAGAGTTTTAGAGACAATTTAGAAAAATTAAAATTGAAAGTCCAAGGTTCTAAAGTTTGACTCTAAATCTTAAAGTGAATGAGGTTCAGAGGATTAGTACTTAAGATTGCTTCCTCAATTGTGAATTTTTAGGAATACATTAGATTATGAAATTGGTATCTAAAAACAATATCTATTTTTCCCAGTAAATGTTTTATGAGATTATTTTAATACCCATTACATATACTGTTTTGTGTGGCATATACTTCTTGACACTGTACTTTTAGTTTACTTTTCATATTTTCAGTTAAGAATGGAACTGACAAACGGAATTCCAGACTAAATCAGGTGACTCACTGACAACAGAATTACTCTTTAGATTTTTCTCTAATTGTATCTCTCAGCAGGTTTTTTATATCACCTCTCATTTGTAATACCCAGTTCTTAGCCCACCATCATATAATATTTATATACCATCATATACTATTTATATACCATCATATACTATTTGTGTTTATTTCTATGTTTTATTGAGTAGGCACAGTTGAAATCAAATTGACCAGTGCTTATAATATAATAAAAAAATACACTGATATGATTCAAGCAGCCAGGTATTATGAGGCTACATTAAGTAACCTAGTAAAATTACTTAAATGACATCAATATTTATATTTTGTTAAATGCTGCAATAAATACTTTAAAGAATTGTGAATGAAGAAGGAACATGAATACTTGAGTTAGCGATTATTTTAATAGGACAAATATTATTTCTACCATATATTCATCTTGAACATGGAGTCACTGAAAGCCTTAAACTTTTGCCTTCTACAGGTATATTGGAGTAGAATATAGACACACATACACTAATAAATAATAGAGTATAGCATGTCCTCTCTCAAATAATGTTTTTTTGTGATGCATCCCATCTATGAAATAGATAAGTAGAGAACAAATAAAAAATTTAGGTGCAGTCCTCATATTAAAATCAATTATTAAGAAAAAGTACATAAACTGAAATGTGAGATTGGATATACTCTGTGTGTTATGTCGATTGCTTTATAAATCAGTTAATAAAACAAATGACTGAGATACTTTGGAAAGTGAATGAGAACACTATTAATTAATTCAGGGCAACAGAAACAAACCAGGACTATACCAGGAAAACTGGCTTGTATAAACACCCACTGTATTAAACTCCCACTAGGTAAGGATTCAGTTAATCAAACAAACATTGATTGAACATTGATTAGAATTAAGTATTGTTGTAGGCTGCTTCTACATACTACATGTCCTGAGAAACATTGTAGTTTCTCAGGAAATAATACAAACCAACAATGAAATTTCATAACAAACTTGATAAGCCATATGCATTTACATTAGCATCCTTGGACAAATAATCCAACCTTCATTATTATTATTATTTTTTGTTAAATGGTTTATTTGAGATTTTTCTCATTTCTTGAGGTAGGCTTGTATAGCTATAAACTTCCCTCTTAGAGCTGCTTTTGCTGCATCCCATAGTTTTGGATCGTCGTGTTTTCATTGTCATTTGTCTCTAGGTATTTTTTGATTTCCTCTTAGATTTCTTCAGTGATCTCTTGGTTATTTAGTAACGTTTAGCCTCCATGTGTTTGTGTTTTCTACGTTTCTTCCCCTGTAATTGATTTCTAATCTCATAGCGTTGTGGTCAGAAAAGATGCTTGATATGATTTCAATTTTCTTAAATTTACTGAGGCTTGATTTGTGACCCAAGATATGATCTATCCTGGAGACTATTCTGTGCACACTTGAGAAGAAAGTGTAATCTGCTGTTTTTGGATGGAATGTCCTATAAATATCAATTTAATCTACCTGGTCTATCATGTCATTTAAAGCTTCTGTTTCCTCATTTATTTTCATTTTAGATGATCTGTCCATTGGTGTACGTGAGGTGTTAAAAGTCCCCCACTATTATTGTGTTACTGTCGATTTCCTCTTTTATATCTGTTAGCAGTTGCCTTATGTATTGAGGTACTCGTATGTTGGGTGTATATATATTTATAATTGTTATATCTTCTTCTTGGATTGATCCCTTGATCATTATGTAGTGTCCTTCCTTGTCTCTTGTAACATTCTTTATTTTAAAGTCTATTTTATCTGATATGAGTATTCTACTCCAGCTTTCTTTTGATTTCCATTTGCATGGAATATCTTTCTCCATTCCCTCACTTTCAGTCTGTTATGTGTCCCTAGTTTTGAAGTGGGTCTCTTGTAGACAGCACATATATGGGTCTTGTTTTTGTATCCATTCAGCAAGCCTTTGCCTTTTGGTTGGAGCATTTAATCCATTCACGTTTAAGGTAATTATTGTTATGTATGTTCCTATGACCATTTTCTTAATTGTTTTGGGTTTGTTTTTGTAAGTCCTTTTCTTCTCTTGTGTTTCCCACTTAGAGAAGTTCCTTTAGTATTTGTTGTAGAGCTGGTTTGGTGGTGCTGAATTCTCTTAGCTTTTGCTTGTCTGTAAAGCTTTTGATTTCTCCATTGAATCTGAATGAGATCCTTGCTGGGTAGAGTAATCTTGGTTGTAGGTTCTTCCCTTTCATCACTTTAAGTGTATTATGCCACTCCCTTCTGGCTTGTAGAGTTTCTGCTGAGAAATCAGCTGTTAACCTTATGGGAGTTCCCTTATATGTTATTTGTCATTTTTCCCTTGCTGCTTTCAATAATTTTTCTTTGTCTTTAATTATTTCCAATTTGATTACTATATGTCTCGGCGTGTTTCTCCTTGGGTTTATCCTGTATGGGACTCTCTGCACTTCCTGGACTTGGGTGGCTATTTTCTTTCCCATGTTAGGGAAGTTTTCAACTATAATCTCTTCAAATATTTTCTCTGGTCCTTTCTCTCTCTCTTCTCCTTCTGGGACCCCTACAATGTGAATGTTGTTGCATTTAATGTTGTCCCAGAGTTCTCTTAGGCTGTCTTCATTTCTTTTCATTCTTTTTTCTTTATTCTGTTCCACAGCAGTGAATTCCACCATTCTGTCTCCCAGGTCACTTATCTGTTCTTCTGCCTCAGTTATTCTGCTATTGATTCCTTCTAGTGTAGTTTTCATTTCAGTTATTGTATTGTTCGTCTCTGTTTGTTTGTTCTTTAATTCTTCTAGGTCTTTGTGAAACATTTCTTGCATCTTCTTGATCTTTGCCTCCATTCTTTTTCTGAGGTCCTGGATCATCTTCACTATCATTATTCTGAATTCTTTTTCTGGAAGGTTGCCTATGTCCACTTCATTTAGTTGTTTTTCTGGGGTTTTATCTTGTTCCTTCATCTGGTACTTAGCCCTCTGCCTTTTCATCTTTTCTGTCTTTCTGTGAATATGGTTTTTGTTCCACAGGCTGCAGGATTGTAGTTCTTCTTGCGTCTGCTGTCTCCCCTCTCTAATCTTCATTAATTTTTGAAATTTGGTTTTGGAGATGATTAGACCTTAGTACAAAGGATAGGATCAGGTAGGGGGAAAATGTAGCATCATAATACTCCATACTTGCATAGCACTTCAATGCTTTTTTATAATATCTCACTTTAAAATGTTGAAAAACAACCATTAAGACATGTAAACTAGCCAATGTTTTTCCCATTTGGGGCATGAGGAAACCAAGGATCAAAATGATTAGAAAATTATAGTTTGTTAAACAAACTCCTTTAGCCCTGGACAATGTTAGGTACTTTACTTAGAACTTGACTGATACTCAAAATAACCCTCTAGGTAAATGTTATCACCCTCATTTTTTTGTATGAGTAACAAGAGACTTACACAAGTTCACATGTAATAAAGGGCAGATCCAGAGCACAAAGCATCTAATTCCCATTATATCACAAACTGTCACTTGTCCCGCCTAATGTTATAAGTCATTGACACAAAGTCAACGTAAACTTGGGTTTTCTGGCTGCAGGCTCACAGTGTTATACCTTGTTGACTCAGCCACAAATACCTCAGTCACTGTACCTTACAACTCACAAAATGAGGTCACTGTACCTCATTTTCTGTTAGATATGAAGCAACTATTTTAAAATAAGTTGTGTAAGACCAACACATATGGCTTAGTTGTTTTCTTTATTTATATATGTTACCAGGAAGCTTTTGTTTTTTCTTTTCTTCTTGCCGTTGAAGGATTATTATACAGCCAGTGTTCAGGTTTCATGGGGCCTGAGATGATAAACTTTGGGTTCCTTCTTTGAAGAATTACACAAAAGTACTGCTACAAATTTAAAGGCAGGGCCTTGGAAGGGACCCGTGCAATTGAGAGCCCTGAAGTTTAAGCTTTTACCTAAAGTTTTATGTTAATTAGGAAAACGTAAGCCTGCTTTTGTAATAACTGGTCTATAAGTACATTTAAGAATGAGTCTAACACATTTATGATACAGTTTGGCAAACTGGTCAATAAGATCTGCTAGTTCATGTGTATAATCTAAGATATGTTACCATGATAGTGGATGATAACCACTATTTATGGATAATAACCAATATTTATGGCTAATGCCTTTTGCAGTTCATCTATAAATAGAATATGGATTAGCGAATAGTTGTTAGATTTGATGACATCTCACACTTGCCTTATTGTCCCAAACTTGTATCATCTTTGAATAAAATTTCTCCATACCACTCCTATTTGAAAAAAGTGTTATCAATAGTTTGTGAATACTGTTCATAGAAAAGAAAAAAAAGTATTTCTGAGAGAAATAAGAAGTACATGAAAGATATGCATTAAAGAGTAATAAAATCAATAGTTTGTATAAATAAAATCAAGAGGGCTGCTCTTGAGGATGCAAACACAAGTAATGCCTGTACAGGCTTCATTTGTGTCTCTCCTTTTGGTCTTAATGCAATGATTAATAGAAAGGAATAATGTCTTGATAAAGATATTGGAAAATATTTGACATTCTTTTCCAAAAATCTTTAGAAATCTATTAAACATACTCAGTGCGGGGTTGGGGGGTGAGATGAATTTGGAGATTGGAATTGACATATATACACTCTTGATACTATGTATAAAATAGATAACTAATGAGAACCTACTGTATAGCACAGGAACTCTACGCAGTGCTCTGTGGTGACCTAAATGGGAAGGAAATCCAAAAAAGAGGGGATATATGTATACATATAGCTGATTCACTTTGCTGTACAGTAGAAACTAACACAACATTGTAAAGCAACTATACTCCAGTAAAAATTAAAAAAAAATACTCAGTGCTGGCACAATGATGAATAATTAAACCTGCAAGATGGATAAATAGTTAGATGATTTTCATCACAACATTTTAGTTTGTCTTAAAACTATATATTAGTATCTGGAGTTTTAGCACATAAAAATACATTCAGAGATTTGGGGCAATAACATTGAAATTTACCAAAATCACATGGTTATTAAGATTTGCTATTAATGTTTTTTGAATTTTTTTTTATAAGTTCAAATATATATACTCTTGTGGGCACCTTACAGTGTAGAAGGATGGACTTTCATTCGTTTGAATCTTAACAACTTAAAAATATGTATTTTTTTTGCAAATATATTTGATGAGTAGTAGTATAAAGTAGTACAAAGCAGTAATAGTGTATCAGCATGAATCACTTGTAAGAGCCATTATGCTGGGAGTTAAAATTTAAATACCCGTTTGCTCCAAAGCGTAACTATAAATGAAATATAATAAGCACACAAGAAAAGTTAGTAGCTGAACTAAAAAGGAAGGTAAATACCTTTTGGGGCCAGAAATGGTATAGAAATATTCAAGAGTAAACAGGGGACTTGGGCCACTGGCTGCTAGGCTCTGCATAAGCAAACAATCAGGGGCTGCTGGGGAGTTTGACTGGTGTGGGATAATAAGTACCAAAAACATTATGCATCGTAGAGGACTGGATTTACCTAACCCTGGTAGAAAGTTTTAAAAAAAAATAGATGCAGGGCTAGGGCTTATATGAAGCTACAAAGATAAGCTATGAAAGCTGTGCCCCAGTGTTTTGGGCATGTGCCTAGTGGCCCAGTAACTTGCTTCTGTGTTACCTCTAAATCTCACCTGGGGACTGGAGCCCTGGGCTTCCAGTTAGAGACCTGTTTCTGCAGTGGGGTAGAGGGAGAGGAGTGATGCTGGGTGGAGGCCACTGTATACTGTACATAAGAAGCAAGAGGGTAAGTGCAAAGACAGAAAACTTTGTCTCAGAATAAGTCTGGAACAAAAAGCCCAAAAGCCACATTAAAAAAGCTAATGCTGCCAGTGATAATCAAAAAACTCAACCTATAGATGATTTTGTCCTAATGAAACCAAATACTACCACAATCAGGCCTTTAAAACAAATAGACAGAAAATAATATCCATAAAAATAAGGTAAAATTATGAAAAAAAACAATGAATTTGGTATGAAAAATAGTTGATTGGAAATATTCACTGTAGTAAAAATACCAGTAAAAAGTTAAATTTAGAAATGGAATAGAAAGAGATTGGTGAAGAGCAGCCTTAAGGCAGTTATGGTAGAGAATTTTCCAAAAGAAAGGAAAGATGTAAGCCCCTCTGTTAGACACACGATTATAATATTGTGAAATACCAAAGATCTCAAAAGAAGCAGCTTCCAGAAAAAGAGAAAACAGATTACTTTAAAACCAAACAACATTTAGGCTGACCCCAGACTTTTCATCAGCATCCATAGATGTTAGAAGCCAAGAACACTTTTTATAAAGAACTAAGATAAAGAACTGTATTTCTCCCTTAACAATACAAGCATGAGTAAAGGTATTTTAAGCATTTAAAATCTAAGGTGACTTATTACTCACCTTGTTATAAGAACTGCTAAAAGTTATTCTTCAGCATGACTGAGACAAACTTGGAATGAAAGAGAGATGTAAGAAATAATGGTGAGGAAATAAACCAGAAAAATATGGTGGTAAATAAAATTATTGACTGTAAGGTAATGATAACAACTCATTTTGGGGTGTTAAAAAAGATAGAGATAAAATTTTATATAAAATTGACAAGGAAGGTGTTTGAGGTGGGTGTGGTAGAGCACAGTTAAGGGTGGTAAGGGCCTTTTGTGTTGGGAGGAGAGAGATACTTGATATCTCTCTTCAATGTTTTAAAAATATTGAAATATCTATGTTAAAAATTAAAAGGTAATCACAAAAAATATAGAAATACCACCTGTAACTTCTAAGAAATCATAGAATCAAAGAGGGGTGGGTGGGTAGAAAACTTAATCCAGTGAGAGACAGGAAAGGAAAAATAAAAAACGAGAGAGAGAAGCAAATACAAAATATGGTAAACAGGAAACACAAAGCAGATAGTAGAAATACGTACAAATATATAATTAATCATAATAACATATTTATTAAGTTTACTTATTAAAACGTAAGTGACTTTATTATGGATTAAAAATAAGTACTCCAAACAGCTATATGATGTTTAAAAGAGAAAGACCTTATCAGATAACTTGAAAATAAGGTGGTTGAAAAAAGCAATACCTTGCAAGATAGTAACCATAAAAAAGTTAATGTAGTCATATTCATATGTAACAAAAGTGGAATTTTAGGGAAAGTGTACTAATAAAAATAAAGAGAAAAACAATGAAAAGAAGAATAAATGTCTTAAAAGTATAAAATTCATAAACTTACATATACATTACAATATGGCCTTACTCAAAATTTGTAAGATTTTTTTGAGTAAAGTTTATTAGATTGATTTAATAAATCCAGAAAGGTTCCTGTACCCAACTAATATAGAGTGAGTGCATATAGATATATATGTGTGTGGGCATATATGTATATATTGTTTCCAAATAAATACATACAGACTGCACTTTTCTACAACGCAACTAAATTAGAAATGAAAAATAAAAATATTGTCAAAATGAAGGTAATAGCAACAAATTTAAAACACACATTTGTAAATAGCTCATGGGTTAACGAGGTTATCACAATAGAAATTATAAAATATTTAGACCTGAATGACACAATTTCCATTGACAACCTGTAAAATGTAGCTGAAGCCATTTTTACATGAAAATTTATTGTGTTAAGTGTATATAACAGAAGAGATAAAGATTATATATAAGTAAACAGGTTTCATTTCAAGAAGCTAGAGAGAGAGGAAACAGGTGGAGGAGGGATGTGTTGGTGGTAGATGTGGAAAAAGTAGAAGAAGGAAACTGAAAATAATAGAAAAATAATGAAATAGAACATGAGAGCAAAAATAATGGTGATCTACAAAGAAAACCTGGCTCTTTGAAAATAGTTTAGTAAATTATTATCTGGCATATCACGTAACAACCAGTACATTTCAATTATGGCTGCCTTCTAATTACTGTTCTTTTATTATTTTATTGACCTGCTTATAAGTAGTTAACCATTACTGCTGTTTCTTGAAAAATCATATTAAAAATCAGTTGAAGCTGATAGGACGGGGGAATGATCTCTCCAGTCTACCATGTCTCCATCACTCTCTGTTGCCTCCCTGCTCTCTTTTTGTCCCCAGCAAGCTGTAGCGTGGATTGCCTGACCCCCGGCAGCTTTATTTTCCAACTCCAGCAATGAACACATATTTGAGTGACTAACTAGGTACTAGGCAGTGTCTGGGTGCTAAGGATACAGTGATGAACAAGATAGGAATGATACTAGCCCTCAGGGAGCTTATTGCCTAGTGAGAAAGACAATAAAGCAAGCAAATTACAATGAAGTACGGAGAGGGGGCAGTCAGACAATACTGTGGGAGCCAGTAGCTAGGAACCCTAACAGATAGTCTAGCAGGGAGGGGAAGCTGAGTTGAGAAAGTGAAATTTAAACCGAATCCTGAAAGGTGTTCATCAAGTATGGTAAAGTTGGGAGTGGGTGAGAATTCAAGGCACAGAGAACAGCATGAGCAAATTCTGAAGGCAAATGAGTGCTTGCACTGATTAGTTTGAACCTACATATGATTTTGGATCAGTAAAGTTGCTCATAACCAAAGTACACACACCTATGTTTTCTAATTGTATTTTGTCAACTTAACTATTCAATTCAGTTGTAGCCTTAAATCACAAATAGAACATATAGTTTAATCATAATAAAACTATGAACTATAATGTAGACTAATAAGTTAAGAATCAGTTCTGCTGTCTATAAAATGAGCAATGATACCTAACTTTAAAGATTTTTAGGGCTGGAGATATAAATGTTAAGCACCTACGTGAGTGCCTTATAAAGAGAAAGCATTAATCCCGGGAGGTTATCATCATTGATTTATTCAATCTTCACAATAAATTGTTGAAGTAATTATTACTCTCTTAATTTTAGAGCTGACATTTAGAGAGGTGAAATCCTCTCCACAATAACATGTGTCATTTTTTTAAGATTTGGCTAAGATGTTATCTTTCTTCCCTTCTGGGATAACATTTCTTTCTCACCAGCTCCAACAGCACCATGTACAAAAATGAACCCTACACATGGACAGATTGCATTGTAATAATTTTTCTATATTTAAGACATATGAGTACCCTGTTACCCAGGGAACTACTTACTGGAAGGTCTGTGTTTGTCTTATTCATACTAGTATAGAGGGCACATAAAGATATTTACCAAATTAAGGTGGAAATTTAATGGAACAGAATATTCTGATTTCAAATTACACAGTATTTTTACCATGCCAGCGATGTCTCACAATAATGTCTATTTTAATAAGAAGAACATAATGAAACAACATTTTTTAAGAATCACTAATGCATTAATAATTTTGATAACTAAAAATTTGCCATAGCATGAAGTTTTCCTTATTTCTCATGTGTTTGAAATACAGTTCCCACTTTTGGTGTCCCTTGTTTCATTGTGGTGAAGAAACTGTCAGACAGCCCAAGAATATTTCTTTTCTAAGGATGAGTGTGGTGAATAGTATGTACTCAGTGCTTCCTTTGACTTCTTTCACAAAAGGAAGCAAGTTACAAAGAAAATTACATAGAAGCATCTCCTAGAAGGCATGTAATTTGAGGTAACTTACTTTTGGATGCACAAATAACAATCTCTTTCCATTTAAGCATTCAAAAGGTAACCAGACTGTCATATTGCTAATTAATTAACTCAAAGAAACTGAAACCAGCAAAATGAAAACCAATGTATTATTTTTTTAAGGTTTCTCTTAGACCTACACTGATGAAATAGTATCTCTTTAGAAATGACCAGAAATTATGTTTTTTTCTATAATAAAATCAAGTTAAATACTTGCAAAAATATAAAACTCTTATGGGATATGTTGAATACAACTAACCTTTTACAATATATCCTTCAACTAGTGGAGATATTCTGAAATATCCAAGAAAACTTTGTCATGATTCCCCTGTAATTTATAGTTGCTATTGCTTGGTTTATAAGAACAAGTAGAGTAACTGAGGAAGAAATATAGCTACCAAATATTTGTGTTTATTTCCATTAAGTACCATTTTAGAACGTAAGAAATATTTAAATGAGAAAAAGGATACTCTCAAATTAGAATCAGTAAATATCTTTGCATTTACCATGTTATGTCCTTTTCCATTTAGAGAGCACTGCATAATTATTAGAAAATTATACTGTTTCTGTCTCCAGAACGTGAGGAGGCTTGGGGGAATATTACATGGCCCCTCTCTGTGTCTCAGTCTTTGCATTTTAAAAATCAGGATAATTTCTCCCTTGCCTCAAAATAATATGAAAATTATGGGGAAAATGCTAGTAAAGTCAATATGGAGTGATGAAAGAAATGCACTTTCCAAATGAGTGAAAAGTCAGAAACCACAGGGCGATTATACAAGGAAATCTATTTAAAATGTTCCTCAAGATTATTCACTTACAAACAACCTATAAATAACGATCCTTTTGTATCACTGAGGAAGAACTGCGTGTGTTACTCATTTGTTGAAATGAGTAACTATCACTGGAGTTCAGGAATTTTGAAATTCATCAAAATCTTGCTGGAAGCCTACTATGTGGTAAAATTCTACTGTGCCCTGGCATTCAGAGAAACCCTCAGATTAGGTTTACATGTATTAACTCATTTAATCCTCATATTAGCCCTATGAGATAGATATTATTAACCCCACTTTACAGTTTGAGGAGACTGAAGCATGGAGATGTTAAAACACTTATTCAATACTGTACACCGTGAGAATGATGGAGGTCATGACTCAACCCCAAGAGCATAATTTTAAAGCCAGACCTCTAAACATGTTGTGTTTGTGATGAAGTTTACAAAATTTCATTCAAATATTCAGTTCATCAGAAACTACCAAGGTTGATGCACCCTACTATAAAACTAAGGGGGAAAATCCAGTGCAATAATAATTTACAAATAACAGAACAAAACATTGACTCATATTCAGTTTATGAGTCCATTTTTGCTCACCTGTTCAAATTACTGTTAAGTACATTTATTTAGTTTTCAATTTTAATTTTGAATTTTTTTCTTTTCTAAAATTTCTTTTTTTTTAAAAACAAATTCAAGTTTCCTGGTGAAGTTCACATTCTTATGTATTTTTTGAACATGTTCATTATAGTTATTCTAAAGTCTATCTTTGATAACTACACTTACTGGATTATGTATGCATATCTTTATGTTTTCTGAGTTGTTGGCAGTTCTTAGTTCTTAGTTAATGAGAAGCCTGGGCTTTTTTGATCAAAAGTCAGGCCTCGTATATGAAAATTTGTAGATGTTGCAGTTGACTTATTATCCTCCACAGAAGGTTCACCCTATCATTTGGGAGGTAGACAGAAGTGAGACCTTATCACCTTCATCTAAATCAGGTTGGGTTACATGTCTTCCTCTGGTTTGCCCCACTTGCAGAGTACAGCCCTCCAGAAGTTTCAGCTGTATGCTAAGGTGTTTACTAGGACTTTTTCTTCTTCAGCTACTCCTGTACTCCAGTTGTTTCTTCTGGCCTCTCAGAGTGCAGAAAGCTCCCTTCTGCTTTATAGAAATTTGTTTTGTTTATAAACACTGTGTCTCTCTAGTCCTAGAAAATTAGCTAAAATCTCTCTTTCTGTCTCTTCTGAGCCGTGGTCATCTATCTACAAGATTCCTCACTCTGCTAAGAAGTGGCGAATTCCCTCAGGGTAAAAGTAACTCCTAAACTGTCACCTCACTTCTCTGCTGTTCCCTTTTTTCTGAGATCTTGGCTCCTCTAGTCAGGCTTACTTCAGAGCCTCTCCAGTGCTTCTAACATATTTTTGAAATGTTATTCTTCAAAAGCTAATCTATCATAACCAGAAGCAGATGTCATAAATTATCTACTGAATGCCTATGTGCCAGGTTAGTGCTCACTGCTGGTTATACAATGGTAACATGTTTCTAAAAATATTTAAAACAAATAGTTAATAAGTTATATGTGTGTGTTTTTATATATGACATATTCTATGACTCAAGAACTAATGTTCCGCTAACATGGAAACGTGGCACACGTGGTAAATGGTTTCATTAATAGCATACACGGTATGATACAGGAGCTTAGAGGAGGAGCATTTAACTTGGACCAGGGCTGGAGTAGGGAAAGCGAGTCAGGAATGCTTCCTAGAGGACCTTAGACAGGAATGTCAAAGATTGAGAAAGAGTTAGTCAAGCATAGATTGCCATCGGCTTGACCCAATATAACTTCTAAGTATGCTAATACTTAAAATGTACTGCTTATTTCTATTAAAAGCACAAATGGATTGGAAACATTAAAACTATGTTTGAGGATGTAAAAGTTAGCTTAAAAATGTTAACCATGCCAATTGATTTCTCCGTAGGTGTTCAAAGCAATGAATATCCCACAAATCAGGAGTCATTTTCTGCCTCCCCCAGAAAAAATGCCTGAAGCCTATTCTGCAAAGATTGCTCTTTTGGGTGCTGGGCCTGCAAGTATAAGTTGTGCTTCCTTCTTGGCTCGATTAGGCTACTCTGACATCACTATATTTGAAAAACAAGAATACGTTGGTGGTTTAAGGTAATGCCTACATTTATTTCATGTTCACAGTGTCAAAAATGATGGGGTAAAATGATTATGAACATTGTTGGTTCGTAATCGTATAGGAACTTCAGGCTCACAGATGGTATTTTAAGTGTTCTTTTTCCAAATGCTCAAATTTTGATTTCATTATTCACTTTAAATTTGCAGTTGGCTTTAAGCAATATTTATTTTAAAATTTCTCTGTCTAGTTCTGTGAATTTAAGAGAAATCTCAGCAAAATATTTTATGAATAGAGGAACCAATCATATGAAAGCTTATTTCAGGACTTCCCGGGCTGTCCAGCAGTTAAGACTTCACCTTCGAATGCAGGGAGTGCGGGTTCAATCCCTGGTCAGGGAGCTAAGATCACACATGCCTTACGGCCAGAAAAACCAAAAAATAAAACAGAAGCACTATTATAACAAATTCAATAAAGACTTTAAAAAAACGGTCCACATCAAAAAAATCTTTAAAAAAAAAAAAAGAAAGCTTATTTCACCCCTGTGAATCTTTCCTTTAATGGCGATATATATATGTGAAAATTATGCAAATTAGAGATAGGGAAACCAAACTCCACAGAATATTGGATGATTCATTTTGTTGTGTACACAGACGTGCTGTCCTGGTCATGTATTTTCATTCTCCAGTCTCTTTAAGTTTTGCATTTGATTATAATTATGTTAGAGTCTACTAAAAATGTTCCATTTTAATGTACATTTATGCAGTGTTTATCTCATAGATACCATATTATTATTTACTATTAATCAACATCATTATTAAACCAGGATTCAGTCACATAATCATTTATTCCCATGAAGATTCATACACTGAAATGGAAAATATTCACTTTGTATCTGATTTTCAGAAATTCATATTAAGCTTAGAAATTGGATGGAGTTTGCTTTATTTAAAATAAATGGAACTCTATAGAATATACAATGAAGAAAAGGCAATCTCTTCAACGACTGATGTTGGGCAACCTGGACAGCTTACATGTAAATCAATGAACTTAAAACACTCACGCCATATAGAAAAATAAACTCAAAATGGTTTAAAGACCTAAATATAAGACATGACACCATAAAAGTCCTACAAGAGAACAGAGGCAAAACATTCTCTGACATAAATCTTAGCAATGTTTTCTTAGATCAGTCTCCCAAGGAAAAAGAAATAAAAACAAAAATAAGCAAATGGGACCTAATCAAACTTAAAAGCTTTTGCACAGCAAAGGAAATCATCAACAAAACAAAAAGACAACCTATGGATTCACAATAAGGAAATGGGGTGTAGGTGAAATAGATTTGGTCATAGAAAATATTTTGAGAACATGTGTTATGTAACACAAATTTAAAGTGTGGTACCTTAGCGTAATAAACTAAAGCAAAGTTCTATCGGAGTATGAGCATCGTGCTTTAAAAAGAATGGAAGGAGGTTGTTACTGGTTAATTCCATTTAGATGAAAGAAACATGAACATATAAGAACGATTATTTTTTTAGCTTATCTGGGCATTCCACTAATTGTACTAAAGGATTTGTGGCCACAAGGAAGATTTCTTTCAAAACTTTAGATTGTTAAAAGAGCACATATAGAAGAATGATAGTTTGTTTTTATAAGTACAACAAACTTGGGAAGTAACCATTCCAATTAAATTCCATCTTCTGTCCTTGTATCCCCTTTCTCAATACGCAGTCTTGAGGGTAATCTCCCTCTGTCCCTTCCTCCCTCCTTCCTCCCTTCCTTCCTTCCTTACTTTTTTATTTATTGATCTCCTACTATGTGCTGGTCATTGTCTCGGGCCCTAGAGATACAAAGGTAAATAAAGCAAAGTGCCTGTTCTCATGGGGCTCGTATTCTGGTAGTGGGGGGGTAGACAATAATGCAACAATAAACCAAATATAGAGTATGTCAGGTGTTTATAAATGCATGAGGGGGTTTCAAAAATGGCAGTTTAGTGCTGTCCCTAGAGCATTTGATATATGGAATAGATAATTTTTAAAATATGTTTATCCTCTAGTCTGTACAATAAAATAATTTTCAAAGGGAATTATGTAATAATTGGTGATTATAATTATTTTTATTCACTCCCATAAAACAAAATATTAGCAATTAAAACAAAATAATTTCAATATTAAAGGTATAGTTCACAGTTTCACTATTTTAAACCCAAGTTAAAAACTTCTGGTCACACAAAATGATAGAATTGAAGTAGATTCATGTTGCTTCATGTGTTATCATTTTATCAATCTCAGATCAACTGTTTAAACATTGGAATACGTAGTCTTGCAGGGGTGGAGACACATGCTGCCTATGGCCATTGGAATGAGGAATATGCTTGTAGGTGAATCAGCCTGTGCCAGTGGTTGCTGTTTAACTGGAGTTCTCCCTATTAACTGTTCTGTAGAACTCAGTTTATTAATGAATGGGTAATAAAATTGGGATTATTTAAAGCTTACACATCTTTTTAACATCTTTATTGGAGTATAATTGCTTCACCTTCAATAGTTCAGCTGGTAGAGCGGAAGACTGTAGACCTGACACATGTGGATATTTATTTTAAAAACATTTATTACTAAAACTCTGTAGCAACTGTAGCCATTATTTAGAATTTAGATCCACCAAAGAGTTTTTTGGGGGGAGACAGTGTTTAGAATATCACTGACTTGTTTAGAGTTACCTGCTCATGGTGATAATACAAAAAGGCTTATTTTTGTCAGTTTCATAACTTTTTAAATCGTCTAAAAACAGTGTACCTCCTTATTGCCTGCACCTGGACTTGGTGTGATGTGGGTAAGAGAATAGAGTACGAGTATGGGGTTGAGCAGCTCATAGGAAGGAGTTGTCTGAGGACGTATGTTGGGGTGGAGGAACCAAAGTTTAGTTTGGGGTATAAAAAATTTGAGATACCTATTAGATGTCCAAGTGAATATAAAGGTCTGGAATTTAGGTTTGAGGATAAAAATGTGGGTGCCATCACATATGGATGGCATTTAGAGCTCTGAAATGAGGAGGAATATGCCTGGTCTCTGGGGTGGTAGTGTTCCTGTTAAAGCCTGCTGACACCCCTCTGCTCCATTGCCCATCCCCTGAACACAGCATGTACACATTTTTTTTCCCCTCCTCCCCATTCTGTTCCTCCTTCCTTACCATTTTCCTCATCTTGAGATGCCTTCACTTGTCTGAAAGCTGATCATATGTCACATTTCACCTGATTATCTCATCTTGCAATAAGCTAATTCTCCTTTGAAACACTCTCGTTCACATTTGGTATTTGATACTTGTCACGTTGTACCATGAGAGTGTGTGTGTGTGTGAGTGTGTGTGTGTGTATCGCCCATCTGTCTGCTGACCTCATCCATTGGTGAATATAATTGTGTCATGTTTATAACAATCAATAATTACCTCCTTATCCCCTGCCTACTTGATTATGATCAAATCTAACTCTTTTTAGTATCTCACATTACTCTTATTTCCTATAGAAGATGCTTGGAAATGTGATTCTCACACATTTATTCATAACACATGTGCTAAGTAAGTGTGGGCTACAACGCTTTCAGGGCAGTATGTGATTCTAAGCAGAGCTGCTCAAGCCCTAGCAGCCTGGCATTCCATTTGCTCTGCTGGCTACTTCAACTTTCAGAGTTATACTTCCTCCTTGCTCTGGTTTCTTCTTGCTAGGTTGAGAGTGTTCTCCTTTCTTTCTGGTCAATAGAAAAATTGTTCCTGCTTCACTAACCTGCTGTTTCAGAGCCATATCTTAAATTAGAACCATTGACCTAAACTAGCATCATTTTTTTTACTTACATATCATGTACTTCTATTCAGAACCCATAAAAATCCCAAGTCAGAGGAAGGTACTCAGCCTCACAGTGTATCTGTCTGTATTTAGAGGCTCACCTTGCTGTGGTTGGTTTATTTAGCTAGAATTTTTGCTTTCGTGTCTAGCCTTTTGAGGACTTTCATCAGATTCCAATGTTAGTCCATTTTCAGTCTCTCCTCTGCAGACCCCCAGGCCTATCAAGACTGGGTGTCTGTTTGTGCCTACTTATATAATCCATACTATTTAAGAATTTTTCTCCTTAGCCTCGGAAGGTACAGGGAGGAAAAAAAAAATATCCTCTATCCTCTTAGGTCAGTAGTTGCCTTGTGAAATAAACTAACATAAGACAAATTAAGGAGAAAAACAGTGTTTATTAACACATGTACATACATGTGGGAGAACTCAGTGATGAGTCATTCAGAGAAGGGGGGTCAGAACTTGAGGTTTATGTACCATCTTTTTTTTTTTTTTTTAAAGATAGATTTTATTTATTTATTTTTGGCTGCGTTGGGTCTCGAGTGCAGGCTTTCTCTAGTTGCGTTTGGGGGGGGAGCTACTCTTCATCGCAGTGGCTTCTCTTGTTGCAGAGCATGGGCTCTAGGCACGTGGGCTTCAGTGGTTGTGGCACACAGGCTCAGTAGTTGTGGTGCACGGGCTTTGTTGCTCCACAGCATGTGGGATCTTCCCGGACCAGGGCTTGAACCCGTGTCCCCTGCATTGGCAGCCGGACTCCCAGCCACCTCACCACCAGCAAAGCCCCTATGTAGCATCTTAACAAAGAATGATAAATTTGTGGAGAAGTGACAAGACAAAGGAAAAGGGGTTTATGCTTTTAGGGACAGCAAACTGTGAGAAGGTAAATATATGGGGGAAACTAATGGAACATAAGAGTTATTTAGTAAAGCTTGTAATGTAAATTCCTCTTGGTGCCCATCTTTGGTCTGGTAAGGGTCTACAATTGTCTCCTGGTGATTAAGAGTTTTGCCCTTCTTGGTACAGGAAAGGAAGACACACCATTGCAAATTTATGTACTGCTTTTTGGCAGATAATAGGGGACCGGACAGCTTTTCTTGTATCTGTTTCTTCTTAATTATCTTCAGCTCAAAATAATCCTGTGCTGAAGTGGCATATTTGGAGGGGCATATTCTGCTACCCTACAAAGGCAGAGTCCTGTGTGGTGCCCAGAGCATTATGATAACCGCTGAGGTAGTGTGGTTGTCCAAAGATCAGCTTAGGAGGTTTTTCTCTCTTACCCTATGCCCTAAGTCATTCTTATGTATAATCTTACACCCTAACTAGATAGAAAGCTCCTTTAATATAGGAGCTAATATAGATTTTGTACTGTTCAGTACTTTGCATTTTCTATAGCACTGAGATGAGCATGGTGCCTTGCTGATTGATGTATGGAAATTAATTGAATAATCAAGTTCTTAAGTCACCAAAGAATGAAAAGACTACAGATGCACTTTGGAAGACCTTGCACTGAATGATCCAGAAAGTTCATCTTCAACAGTTATTTATTTATTTTACAAATCAATCTCTATAGTGCTTGGATATAGCTCTTTCACTGAATGTACTACATTCTGTTGTAATGATCTGTTTATATATCTTTGCTCACAAGAATGAGAGCTTATTAAAAGTGGTAATTTGGTCAAATTCACCATTGAATCACTGCAGCTAACACTGTACCTGGTACTTTGTAAATGCTTGTTGGATGAATAGATGAATGACTACATGAATTGCTGTATATTCATGAACATATGTAGCCTTTTTATTGCTATAAGATATTGAAAAGTTATTTGAACTTACCTTTAATACTATGTATGAACTATTAACTCTTGAAGTGATTGTATTTGAAGACAGAAAACAATGAGCACTGATATCAAATAGGATTACTTTTTAATGACTGAACCCTTTTGGGACACATTGCTTTCATAGAAGATTGTTTTACTGTAAAAATATTCTGTAGATCACATTACAGAACTTATTCTGTAATGTCCTGAACAGCATGATAATACAAAGTTACAGATTTGAATTTGAACAAGCTAGAGGTATAGTTATAGAATATATATTTGTGTATTGTATGTATGTATGTATGTATGTATGTAATGTATATATGTATATTAAACACTGTATACTTTGAAATTTTTGTTTTTTTAAGCTTTTTTCTTAGGAATTTATAGAAGTGTTAGTAAATAAATCAACTAAATACTGTAATAAACTTAAAAGTATAGGCCAATTGTCTACTCACTATTTGTTTTTCATTGTTTTTATTTATTTTCCACATCAGTTTCTACTGTTTCTCTTGAAACCCATATCATATTCTGTCATGCATATAAAAATGTGGATGTCCTCACACTCACATTATGTGATATGAAAATACCCTCAGAAGAGATACTTATTCCTTTAATACTGATCAATAAAGACATGTTGCATTTTTTAAATTGGTGATTTTCCCACAAATGCTTCTCGTTTTTATTTTCAGTATCTCTGAAATCCCTCAGTTCCGGCTACCATATCATGTAGTCAATTTTGAGATTGAGCTTATGAAGGACCTTGGTGTAAAGGTAAGTGAAAAACATAACACTTACATGTGTATTGCTCCAAAAGAAAGGAGTAAGCTCTACACTAAAGATTAACAACAAAATGTCACACACTTTAGGAAAGAACAATTAAAAGCTACACCAGGCAGAAGCAGAAAGATGCTTCTCCTTGCTTAGGGCATTTGTCTGTCTACTGTCTGAATGCCACTAGCCTGGAAAAGGGCAATCAATAGTTCTCATCTGGCACGCCTGCATGTGATTAATTGTCTGTAAGAAACAAATTCCTAAATTGCTTTAGGGGTTCAGTGCAGCTAATAGAAGGATTTGGTTGCTTTAATCAGGTTTTTTTCATGCAAGTTTTGTGCACTCTGAAACATTTGTATTTCACAATTTGGAACATAATTTCTTACAGAGGTTTATTTTATTTACTATATGCGTAATGTCAATAGTGTTAATGTGATAATCCTTTTTCAACATAAACAGTTACTCAGCAAGGTAGAAAGCAACAGCTCTGTATTTTTAATTGTTTTGTGAAATAAATATTGTGTTCTTTTAAAGATGGTCAAAAAATTAATACATTTTACTTTCGTAATATAGCTTTAGATATTCCTATTCTTTTGTATTATTTAAGAGTATCATACTCTGGCTCTTCACTTGAACATATTGCTATTTTTATTTCAAAAATTTTACCTTTCTGTAATAGGTATAAGATAATAGATTAACAAAGTACTATGATTTACATAATACATTCTGTAAGTACATATGGGAGCTATTTTGAAAAGTACAAACTATTTATGGCTCTTGCATTTAGAAATAAAAATTAAAATAACCAATTAAAAGGGAAACACTCAAAACAGTATTTTGTGCATTTACACTTATAATTACATCTTATTTGGCAATGGATAGGCGATGAAACATTTACACATAATCACCAAACAAAAAATCTTATAGCAATTATGCCGTACAGATGTGCACAACTTTATGAACACAGAGTTCAAAAATAGTGTTCAAAATAGATTTAAGGGTGATTACTTGCTTTATATAAATACATTCTGAGAAGTCTGTTAAATGTATTTCATTTTGAATGCAAGTTCTTACCTAAATCTCATTAAATAAGAACATGATTATTGAGACTTCAAACTAATATATTAAGTGATACTTCAAATTGAAGATGAATCAAAAATTAATTTGACACCTCTGAATTCATCTTATAAGTAATTACAAAATTGCATTTGATTTTTACCATACCAGATATATTGCATAAATTAGGGCATACCCATTTCTCTTACTAGGAAACTCAAGACATAATAGTAGTCAATTCACTGAGTGCCAGAAAATGTACATTTCAGCTACAATTATGACACTTTCTAATTTTATAGTCAGATAACCTTGACAAAGTCAATTAATGTCCCTTGCCTTGGTCAATATTTGTTCAAAGGTAAAAGTATGCTACTACAGTTTGTGTAAAATACAAACATATCTGCTTATATATGCCTGGAAATATATGTGCTCTGGAAATGTATAGAATCTGATAGTATAGATTGCCTTTGGGAAGGTGTAGGAAGGAGTTTATCACCATTTTGTACATTTGAATTTTAAACCCTATGAATTTATTAAATTATCAGGAAAGAATTAGAACCTGAATTAAAGAGAAGGTTAATACTGTCTTGTCCATCACTCTGAGGAGAGACAGTAATGAGGTTCTTTTTCAGCTTTGAGGACTTGCATCCATTGATGAAATGCTTGCATCTTTTATGACTTATCAACTTTATCCATGAAAGGATATATATTTTTAAAAATGTTCTACACTTGTTACCACATTTTTCTCATCACCAAATTCTTCTTATAACCTGCCTTCCGTTTTTACCTCTCAACTAACACTGTATATTTTAAAGTCAACAATAATTTTCTGGCAATGAAACAGATTTTTCTCTGGGTTTATACTGTTTGGCTCCTGTGCAGCATGTGATATATTCTGATATGTATGCATGCATGTATGTATCTATGCTCATGTATGTATGTATTTTTAGCTTTCATGATCTAGCATTATCTTGGTTATTATCTGATTTTTTTCTCTTTCTAATAGGTTTGTTTCATTTATTTGATAAATAATTATTGAGAATTCACTTTTGCCTAGAGGTGTGCTAAGGACTCGTCTAGAACCATCTTTCTTTTGAACTCCAGTCCTGTAATCTTAATAGTTTAATGAACACATTTATCATCCAAATAACATACACTCATCATATATAAACTTAGTTTAATTCATCATCTTCCCTCCCAACTGTGTTCTTCAGCTAAATTTCTTGTTGAGTAATTTCAATTTATTTCATATCTAATAGCTGATAGATTAGTTCTTGTTTATTCTAAGATGAATTTTTTCAGTCAAATATTGTGTCACAAAAAAACCCTCTATTTGTATGTTATATATATATATTTATTTTTCTTCCACTATTTCATTGTCACTAGTATGTTATAAAAGTAGTAATGCATGGCATCTTTTCTGAGCTATGAAATAGTATTTTTATCATATTGAATAAATGTTTTCATTTTCTAGACTTAGAATAGTAACATTTTCTAAGTTATTTTGTTTTATTTTAACGGAGGAGGGGTGTTAAATTTTTTAATTGCCCCTTTTGAAAGTCTATGTTCAGATAATGTATTGAGTTATATTAATCTTTGCATTTCTGGAATATATACATTTGCATCATGTTTTATTATATCTGTACATCTAGAACTAAGTTTTTTCTGTGTGTTTTTTTAAAAAATTCTTTTGCATTCACTTATTTATGCACTGAATATTAAAACTGTAAATACAGTTTTAATAGATTCTGTTGCTCGCTTTATAGAGTTTCAAAGCTACTGAAAGTCTGTCTTTGTTTTGCTTTATTTTTTATTTGTTATCTTTGCGAGTTTTGGCTATGTTATAGATTTTGGTTATAGAGTTATGCTAGCTTTATAGAAATAAATTTCCAAGCATTTCATTATTTTATTATTGGTAAGAATATTGTCTTGATACTTATATTTTTGCTAAATTTAAAAATTTTATCCATCTGATTTCAGTCTTTTTATGAGAAACAGAACATTGATGGGGTTTTTTGTTTTTGTTTTGCGGTACGTGGGACTATCACTGTTGTGGCCTCTCCCGTTGCGGAGCACAGGCTCCTGACGCGCAGGCTCAGCGGCCATGGCTCACGGGCCCAGCCGCTCCGCGGCATGTGGGATCTTCCCGGACCGGGGCACGAATCCGTGTCCCCTGCATCGGCAGGCGGACTCTCAACCACTGCGCCACCAGGGAAGCTCTGTCTTCATAATCTGAACAAAAATATCTGAGATACCTTTCTTGATAAATTTTCTATATCATCTTGTCATTATGTTTATTTGCAACAAGCATTTCCATCATTATAGGATGTTATTGAAAACTAATATGAAGTCATATTTTGTCTCTACTGGAAGGTGAGAAACATGTGCATTAAGAGCCAACAAAATAATTTTGTGTCTAAAAAGAGCTGAATTTAGTTTTAAAATTATTTTATCTTATTTTCTATGTTAGAGAGTCTGGAAATACTTGGTCTCTTTAGCCAAATTTTCTATCAAAAATGTGAAGAGCATGTACATTATTATCTGTATTTTTTAATAATGGGTGCCATATAGTTCATTTCAAAAAAGCGTTCCATGCCGAAAAGGTTGTAAACCTTAATCCTACATTAAAAATATTATTATATGTATGAAGACATATTATGGATGCATAAAGAAAGTTTTTGTCAAGTCCCGGAGTAGATATTAGGTGGAACTTTGGCTCAGGGCTTATTATATTCAGCCCTTCTATTGAAATAGTAATAACTCTTACACTAAGCTTGATGTGGAGCAAATTTTATTCTCAATTTAGCTGGGATGTTTGAGTACCCAGGCATATATTATTAATGCCATTAGAGGGAGGTTAATATATGCTATAATCCATATCTAAGAAAATTATGACAGAAAATATTACATATGTAAAAAATATGGGAGAAAACAGAGCAAAAACACAAACAAAATGCCCATAACATGATTTTTCTAACATCATATATATTTAACAAATAATCTTAGGACTTCATAGTATATCAGCCACAAAATGTTTTGATGTCTGTTAGTTGTCATATAATACCAGTTTTAAGTTTTACATGTCTTGGTCCAATTTCCTAAGGCATAATGTAAGCAAAATTTTAACATTTTGTCAAAGAATCTTTCTCCTGTTCTTTCTGAGAGTGAGTTTTGGATTTGATGGCAAATGTTTGGGGGTTTTATGCTTTAGAAAAGGGAGATTTGACTAGATTCCCCAACATAGGGAAGAGTCCTTGTGCTTGTCACTCCACTGATTATTGTAATTATTGCTTTGTTCTCATTTGCACCATGGAGCTACTTACTGCACAGTGATGGTTATTCTCCCCCTGTCCCACAATGTCTGACTACAGTAAGTAAAGTCTTACTGGTCCCAGTCCCAGTAAATTAACACTAGGAGTAAAGCTACTTGTCTTTCCAGTTTTCGATACACAAAAGTATAATTCAACTTTTTTGCTTCCTCAGTTGCACGCTGTTGCCTGCTAGGGTGGAAACAGACTGAGAAACGCAAAATGCCTGTGCATCCTTTCTGTATGTTACAAATTCAGGGACATGTTCACTCTATCAGGGTGGAAAAATTGGAATATTTTCAATCCTGTTTGATAAATCACATAACTCCACTACTCAGCTACACACACGCGCACACACACACACACACACACATGCACACAAACACTACCTCAGGAAGGATGGGGGTCTTTCTTCAATTTTTTTGCTGAGTCAGTTAGTAAACCAAACCTAAAGTCAAGTATTCTGAGTATCACTTCCACTGATAGACCCATTGGCAGGGCACTCCACTGCTCAACTTTGGAAATTGTAGTATTATTCAGTTTACTAAAATTTTATTTAGAATATTTGAACCTGTAGTTTTCTTTTATGTCTAACCTTCATTGTATATTGGTATTGAGGTCATTTCATAAAATAAGCACTAGAACTTTTTATCTTTCCTTATGATCAGAAATAGTTTAATAAAAAATCTACTCTTTGAAAAATAAATTAAAATTCTAAAGCTTCATTATCCATTACTTTTTATAGCATCTAACTCTACTAACTCTAATAGTAATACCAACTATTAGATACCTAGTATTAAGTACTTTTAATAATATGTGTTTTTTTAATTGTCCAGTTTATTTTATGGTATTTGATATATTCCAGAGTTCTGAATATTAGTTGTTAATCTCACCTTGGTTGTCCCCTGGTTGTAAACTTTCAAATGGTTCATCTGCCAATAAAATTAGAACTAGTATTTTAGTAAAACAAAAATGCCCCCCTATGTTATATCCAAAGTCATTTTATCCCCCTACTTTCTCTTTGTTTTCTTTGCTTTGCACTTTATACCCCAGAAACACTACATTTTCAAGTAGTTCTCCACATGCAGTATGTTGTTCTGTGCCTTTGAGGATGGTGCTGGTTCTGCCCTTCATTCTCAAGAGACATTAGAGCATAGCTTTTACACGTGCTGGTTCTGCAATTAAACTACATATTTGACTTTGGTAAAGGTTGTCAACGCTCTCTTGTCCCTTAGTATCATCATCTGTAAAATGAGGAAAACGATATCACTTCATAATGCTATTGTGTGGATGAAAGGAGTCCATCTATGCAGTATTTAGAAGAGAGTCTTGCACTTAGTTAGGTACTCTATGCAAGTTAGGTGCAATTATTGCTTTAATGGGTAAACTTTGTTCTTCTGCTATGAATCAGTTTAGAGACTTTTGTTTTTAGGAACATGTTGACTTCAAAACTCAAACCTACCAGACATTGTGCTTCCTTATTTATAATGGTAAATGAGTGCAAAATCGCAGCAAAGTCATGTATTTTAGAGAGTATATACTGGCACATACCTGAGAAGTAGACCCCTTTACTTCACTCAAGTGGCTAGTCCCTGATCTTCATAAGGTTCATCTTCTGCCCTGTGGAGGGCAGGCATATTAAAGTCTCCAGCATACTAGCTACCCCTTGCTTATGCTGTCCAATCTGCATGATGTTCTCAGTGTAATGTGGCCAGATTGTTTCAGATTATACATATTATTACAGAAGAGAGTTGACATATTCCTGAGGCAAACCTGTAAATGAATATTCTTATCTTTCCCCCATGAATGTGAACTGTTTCTGATCCCTTTTCCACAGAAACATGATGAAAAGTGTGCATTCATCATTATCAATGGCTACGTGCATTGTACCTGTGGCCTTACTAATCTGCAATGATACCACATCTGTCACAGACACTGCAGTCAGGGCTTCACTTTGGTCGAGCCTGCAGGAGTTTACAGTCATTCTCCAGAAATCACCTAGTCTCAGCAGGGCCAGACTGGGAAATGAAACAGAAGTATAACATGGACCACCACCATCTTTCCCTATCCCACCGACTCCAGGCTATCATTGTGGTTGATTTACTCTCTCGACCAGGGTTCCAGAAGTTTTCTGGCCTTCCCAATATTATAGCTATAATAGCTCTTACTTTGCAGACCAGAGACCCAACATGGGGATTATTTCTACTGACATGTATAACAATTTTTATTATACACTTGGAGACTTGGGAATAACCACTAACTGGGTCTGTGATCCCCTTAGGCCCACTGTGAACCAGACTTTATCCAGGTTCCATTTTTCACCTTATCACTGTAGGTCCCCACTCTTCAGGTATCAATGTCAGTGAAGAACCTTGTCCAGGGTCCTTGAAATGTGTGATTATGCCCCCTTCCCCAGTGTACAGTTACCTGGGTAAATGGCTATAATCCCCTTTGGAGAAGGAATAGAGAAATCATTATAGTATTTACTTGCCAGGATGTTTCAGGGTCTTTCTTTCTAGGGACCTGACCACCTCTTCAGTCAGCAGGTTCAAGATCTGAAAATAGGCTCATGTCTGGAATTAAGCAAAGTACTGTGATTTTTAATAGAAGTATCTACCCTCTGACTCCTGACTTTATTCATCTTCCCTCAAAAGTATCCCCTATCAAAATCCTATCCATTTTTTAAGATGGCTTTATTGACAGGGAACTATTTTCAATATCTTACAATAAACTGTAATGGAAAAGTATTTTAAAAAGAATATAGATACACACACATATATATGTTTAACCAAATCACTTTGCTGTACACCTGAAACTAACACAATATTGTAAATCAACTATACTTCAGTTTAAAAAGGGCTTTATTGAAATCCCACTACCTCTCTTTTTTCTCATCTATATGACCTCAGCCAAAATGAATTTCTCCATCCCTTGAGTTCTTATAGACATGTGCTGATCACACTCTGTTATTTATTATACTTATTTCTGTACGTCTTCTGCACAGATCTTGACTGTACATTGAGGCAGAAACTGTGTCTCATTTAACATTTTATTCTTTAAAATGCCCCACATAGTGCCTTGAACATACTAATTAAGCTGTGAAAATTTACTGACTTGATTTTAAATACACTAGCTTTTCTTGTGGTACTTAATTAAAAGGCAAAAATGCATTTAGCTATTAAGTAAAACATGTTTGTTCTATTTATATACTATTTAGTATACATAAGCCTATATACTAAAAGACAAAAATATTTTCATATCTATATGTGGAATTATATATATGTGTATACGGAGTTTTTATTATTTTCGATGTTAAAGATTAAGGTTTTAGTCATTCAAATGCCAAAATACAGTTACAGAAATGTTTTTTCTTACAGATAATTTGTGGTAAAAGCCTTTCAGTGAATGAAATTACTCTTAGCACTTTGAAAGAAGAAGGGTACAAAGCTGCTTTCATTGGGATAGGTGAGTAGCTTACTTTAAAATATTTTTCTTTATAATATTTTTTTACTTCCTGATAATATCCAGAAGAATAACTACCTTCAGACATTTTCATGTTAGAAGTTGTGTTTGTTCAGGGAGGAGCAGACAGAAATGAATGGCCAAAGAAAATTTCCGATTTTGTAAAGTGTTGCACTGCCTCACCTCATTATGGATTGGCTTTGGTAAGACTGCCTTTATCTTCCCATTCTCTCACCATACTCTCATCACCAGCGAACATCTAAGACGCAAAGTGTTTTCAAGTCATGCCACAGAAGCTCAGAATTTGGGCTTAGAAATATCTTGATGCTGTAGCTTTCTCTTTATGATTAAACAAATTGGTTAAATTGATATTAAAGGAGAGAATTAGCTCATTTTCTTTTTCTATTTTTTTCAATATTTTCTAAAGACTTTTCATATTTGGCTGAATTTTAAAGATGTTTAATCATAGTTCTGAATGTCACATGGACAGTGTATAACTGCTAAGGCAATTAATGTATCTTATGGTTCCATATTTTGCCTAAATATCCCACGGAGATTGAGTTTTCTAATACTCTTCCCTTCCATTTCCTGTATACTGAGAAACCAGAAAGAGCAAATGGTTGATTTAATTTATTCTTTGTCTCATGAACTTTGTATTTATTCTCTTATATGATCATACTATGAACAATTATGGCATATAAACTAAGTGCATCCTCATGTCTTTTAGTTTGTCTCCTCTCTAGTTCACATTCTTTGAATAGGAATGTCTAATAAACCTACACAGAGGTGAAAACTGTTCCATCTCTTTAAGTAATCACACACTGGATAACATTTCTTTTAGGGCTCTCTTTTTTCATAGTGTTTCTGGAGTAAAATAATCAGGAATGCTTTGCTATCTACTAAATTTTCTTATCAGGACGGTTCTCTTACTAGATAATTGATACCAAGTTTAAGACCATCTCTGTCACTCCCTTTACTTAGATGAAAAATTATGAAGAGGAAGATAGATTTTCCTGCCTTCTAGCTCCTAAATATACGTACTGAACCTCCTTTCTTTCAGAAACTTGAGTGCCATTGTCAGCAGTATTTCCCTATGTTATCTAAGTACAATAATCATGCCTAGATACAAAGAGGAAAGAGAAAATATCTAGGGATATATTCTCTAGGTTCCATTTTTAGTGGCACTACCGTTGATTTTGGTTTTACTTTTCAACATCACATTTGTACTGAGAATTTTACTTAAAGAAATTGGGCAAGTATTTTTTGATGTATATTCTACTAAACACCAGTAAAATTGGATCAGTAAGTTGCTGTTACTCTCAACAAATGTGTATTAAAAAATGTTTGGTTAATAATAAATGAAAAATTTAGTCAGGCAATAGCGCTGAAACATTGGCAATGTTTTCAAATAGCTATTTGAAATTCACCATTGTGGTTTCCTACAGCAGTTGTATGTAAAAGATATATTTTCTATTAATGAAGTTGTATATGCTAATGCAGTTTAGTGTATCTCTATGAACTTTGTCTACAAACAGTCTCCGTACTGTAGAGAGAGGGGCCAAATAAATAACCAATACATTGAAATATCACCAAATTAATTGCTCAAGAAGCAAATTATAACAAAATTTGGAAGAGCTGAATTTTATCACTCTGAGTGTTTTCAGCCATGGAGATATCTTCCATCTGCAAGAATCAGGAATGTTTCAGAGTTTTCTTTTCTTTTATTCCATTAAGTCCCCTTGCATATGTTATTTGATAGTGCTACATCCCATTCACAATACTCCATTTGACTCTGCACTGAGGTGTGAATAAAACATTTAATGTGAAGTCCTTTCATATTTATGTTTCTGTGCATTTTCATGCTGAGAAGTGAATCTTTTGACATTTTGGTGTAGTGATGTGTAGAATGCAGTTATGTTCTATTTCAGTATTTTGTATGAAACGTATACAAGAAAGTTTCATTTTGCCAAAAAAAAAAAAGGTTCTGTGTGTAGAAGACAAGTAGCCTTATTCTCCAGGAAGTATTTATTTGACACTCTTGACTGCCGAGTTGGGAATTTGTGACCTTTCTATTACCATATAACTGCCTATTACTTAGACAGCCTCACATCCTTACATGCTTTTGTTCATTCACCATGCTTCTATGTTGTAATTAAACTTCACTCACTTTGTTTATCTACTTTTTCCCACTCAGTATAGAGGAGTACATTTTGGAATAGGAATTCTACATTCCTTAGGATATAGGTTTGGCCACTTTAAGAAAGGAAAATAATAGAGGCTTAAACGAGATATAAGTTTAGTTCTCTCTGATTTTAACAGTATGAACCATCCTCAACACCTGACTTCCATCTTTGGTTCTGAGGTGGCCAATATTTCCACATTCCTGCTAATAAAAATTGGAAATAAGGAAGGGGACTCCTTTCCTTTTAAGTTTATGACCCAGAAATTGCACATATCACTTCTGTTTGTATCTTATTGTCTACATCTTTGTCACATAAACATACCTGGCAGCAAAGGATGTTGGGACATAAAGCCTTCAGCTGGGTGGACATAATGCTCCATTCAACTTCTATTTCTATAGAGAAGGGGGATAATAGATATAGAGAGAGGAAAAAAAGAGGTCTCTGCCATACATGTGCATCATCATTTGTATCTGACACATGGAATCCTTATTGAGAGAAATCAGTAAAGCAGTTAATAGCAAAGAAAAAACTCTTGGAACTTAGTTCTTACATGCTGGTTACATAGGTCACTTAATGATAAAAGAGTATTTTCTCCTTCTGTAATTGGGAATACCGTATTATAGCTCTTCTATATTTATAACTACTGTCTTATCCTATGTTAGTTTCTCTAAAAGAAAAAGTTATTTTTTAATTAAATATGACTTATTAAGGATAGCTTTATAAATCCATTGCATTAACAGAAGTGTGTTCTCATGTTTCCTGATTTTTAGTATTGTGTGTAATATTGCTGGTGAAAACTTGCTCACTTTTAGGTTTTTCCCTAACTAATTCCAGAATCCATTAAGGAAATTATCTCATTGTGTGTACATCATTGTGAGACTGAAAGAGTACATCTCCTTACCCATGAGATGTTTAGTTTTTTTCTAAGTGAAATAAAGGTAAGTGAGATAAAGCTCTCTGTCTTATTCAAACTGGATTGAGTTGTCTTTGAGATAATTGGTATTTTTTTAAAAGACTGTAAATTTTGGGTATTTTTATTGAAATAAAAGCACCGGCACAGTGTGTTACTATCAGTGTTCAGAAGTAGAGTTTTAGAACATCCTCTCTACGAGGATTTTTTTTTTTTTTTTTTTTTTGCGCGGTACGCGGGCCTCTCACTGTTGTGGCCTCTCCTGTTGCGGAGCACAGGCTCCTGACGCGCAGGCTCAGCAGCCATGGCTCACGGGCCCAGCCGCTCCGCGGCACGTGGGATCTTCCCGGACCGGGGCACGAACCTGCGTCCCCTGCATCGGCAGGTGGACTGTCAACCACTGCGCCACCAGGGAAGCCCTGTACGAGGTTTTTTCAGAGTATTTGATGGCTTTCTTTGGTTGATATTGAAATCAATATAATGGTTTACAGCCATCATTTTTTATTATTAAAATATGAGCACAAACAAATAGAAAATATCAAAAAGTGTGCTGCATATTGTTGTGGTAAGTGTTATTTTGCGAAAAATGTTTTTCTATCATATGTGTATTTGTTTTTGGTGTATGTGCTTGCACATGCGTACTGCATTATATGGAAAATGTGTTTTTAAGATGCGGCTTAATAGTCAATGCTTGAAAGCCACTGCTATACGTTGTAAACACCCTCAAGTACTAATTGCTTTTTCCCCATAGTATGCCCAACATCTCTCAATAAGCAGCTGTTGAGTGAATTAAATAAGTATTGAGTGACTACAATGTTTTAGGTATATATATTTTTTAAGTTCTTTGGGTGATTATATTCTGGAGGCAATCTAAGCATCACTGTTCTGGGTGACTGAAGAATTGAATCCTTAATCTTTGCTTCAAAGGAGCCTATTTCCCTTCCCATTTCTGATTGTCCATTTTATGGTACTTTACCTCTTATATTCTCGCAAAACATGGCAGTGATGAAAAGGCTAAGCAAGCATGTAAGGGAAAGAATATCCACTAAGACACCCTCAGAAAAATGGTAATACTTTATAGATTCTTCTGACAAAGTATTTTTTTTTCTGAATTTTTGTTTTTAATACTTGAGAGAGGGAAGGAATTACGGGGTGAATACCAGTAAAATCCATAATTACAGTCACAATAGATACAAAGGGAGCAGAGGCTGCAGGAAGATATTATAGAGCTGAATAGTCTCTGTCTCACTCTGTGAAGCATACAGAGTCTCTCTCTCTGTATGCTTTACTTGTGTCGATTCTTGAATTCACTTCTCACTATCACTGTTCGCCTTCATCACTATTCGCCTCTCTTCTACTCCTTAGCCTCCTAACCAGTCTCTTTGGCCACCGTTAAGCACACAACAGAAATAGTGATCTTTCTAAAGTTAGATCTCATCATGTCATTCCCTCATTTAAATCGCCCCTACCCCCCACCCAATTAGCTCCCTATTTCTTTCAGGATACAGGAAAAACTCCTTAAAATAAGACTTTCAAGGCTCTTCATGATTTATTCACAACTTATGTCTTTAGTCACTTGTTAAATTGGGTGTTGCAGACATTTGAAATGTTTTCACTTTTACCTCATCTCAATTTTTTTAACTTGGTTTTTGGACCTGGTGTTGCTTGGACCCAGAACTGTCATTATTTTCATATTTGAGTTCTTCCATATCCTTTTTTCTACTTCGTGGAGTTCTCTTTACTTGTGACGATCCACTCCCTACCTTCACTCTTTAGCCTGGATGAATGAAGCCACTTCCTTACCAACAATCCTCACACCATTATGTCCCTGTTCCCTCTCTGGATGTTCAGATCAGATTTTAGCACTTATTTCCATGTATTATAATTGACTGGTTACATGTTTGTTTCCGCCAGTAGAAGTTAAACTGTTGTAGGTCGAAGAGTCTGTCTGCCTTACTCACTGATAAATCTTCAGTGTATAGTGTAGTCCCTGGCACATACTAGGAAGTCTATAAATATTTTTAAACTGTTGATTTTTATGCAACCGTTTTGACTATTTGCCAAAATAAATTGATAGGATGTTAAAATATGTTGGCAATTCTGGGGTATTATAATATTAACCAAAAACAAGGAGAAATAGCTACTACATAATTTTAAAGTTGGTATTACACTATAAATGAAATAAACAAGTAGGAATAGTGATATGACTTGTGGTAATAATGCTAGTAGTAGCAGTATTAGCTAAAATATTCCATTCTCAATTTTTAAAATAATTATTTATGCCATTAACTTTTTAAATGGCCCTTGAGGTAGATATTATTAACTCCATTTTATGGATAAGAAATTAAGATTAAGCAAAGTTAAAGAAAACAAGTAAATGGCAACCAAAACATGGAAAGTGAGTTATATAGAGAATGTAGGAAAAATGTAATAAATTCAAACATCCATACTTTGACATAAAAAGTTATTTCAGGGGGACCTACAAGGTGGCGGATGAGTAAGATATGGAGATCACCTTCCTCTCCACAAATACATCAGAAATACATCTACATGTGGAACAGCTCCTACAGAACACCTACTGAATGCTGGCAGCAGACCTCAGACTTCCCAAAAGGCAAGAAACTCCCCATGTACCTGGGTAGGGCAAAAGAAAAGAGAAAAAACAGAGACAAAAGAATAGGGACGGGGGCTTCCCTGGTGGTGCAGTGGTTGAGAGTCCGCCTGACGATGCAGGGGACATGGGTTCGTGCCCCGGTCTGGGAAGATCCCACATGCCGTGGAGTGGCTGGGCCCGTGAGCCTGGCCGTTGAGCCTGCGCGTCTGGAGCCTGTGCTCCGCAACGGGAGAGGCTCCAACAGTGAGAGGCCCGCATACTGCAAAAAAAAAAAAAAAATGAATAGGGATGGGACATGCACCTTGGGGAGGGAGCTGTGAAGGAGGAAAAGTTTCCACACACAGACTTCCACACAAGTCTCTCCTTTCGCGGGCGGAGACTGTGGGTGGCGGAGGGGGGAAGCTTTGGAGCCATGGAGGATAGTGCAGCAACAGGGGTGCAGAGGGCAAAGTGGAGAGATTCCCGTACAGAGGATCGGTGCCGACCAACACTCACCAGCCGGAGAGGATTGTCTGCTCATCTGCCAGGGTGGGCGGGGTCTGGGAGCTGAGCCTCTGGCTTCAGAGGTCAGATCCCAGGGAGAGGACTAGGGTTGGCTGTGTGAACACAGCCTGAAGGGGGCTAGTGCGCCACAGCTAGCCGGGAGGGAGACTGGGAAAAAGTCTGGATCTGCGGAAGGGGCAAGAGACCATTGCTGCTGGGTACGTGAGGAGAGGGGATTCAGAGAACCGCCTAAAAGAGCTCCAGAGACGGGCATGAGCCGCGGCTATCAGCACGGACCCCAGAGATGGCGTGGGACGCTAAGGCTGTTGCTACAGCCACCAAGAAGCCTGTGCGTGAGCACAGGTCACTCTCCACACTGCCTCTCCTGGGAGCCTGTGCAGCCCACCCCTGCTAGAGTCCCGTGATCCAGGGACAACTTCCCCGGGAGAACACATGGCACGCCTCAGGCTGGTGCAACGTCACGCCAGCCTCTGCCACCGCAGGCTCACCACTCATTGTGTACCCCTCCCTCCCCTGGACTGAGTGAGCCAGAGCCCCCGAATCAACTGCTACTTTAACCCCATACTGTCTGGGGAGGAACAGACACCCTCAGGTGACCTATACGCAGAGGCGGGGCGAAATCCAAAGCTGAACCACAGGAGCTGTGCGAAAAAAGAAGAGAAAGGGAAATCTCTCCCAGCAGCTTCAGGAGCCACAGATTAAATCTCCTCAATCACCTTGATGTACCCTCCATCTGTGGAATACCTGAATAGACAACGAATCATCCCAAATTGAGTCGGTGGACTTCGGGAGCAACTGTAGACTTGGGGTTTGCTTTCTGCATCTAATTTGCTTCTGTTTATGTTCATCTTAGTTTACTATTTAGAGCTTTTTATCACTGGTAGATTTGTTTATTGATTTGGTTGCCCTCTACCTTTTTAAAATTTATATATATATATATATTTTTTCTTTTTTCAGTTTTTGTGAGTGTGTATGCTTCTTTGTGTGATTTTTTTTCTTTTACCATTTGCCCTAGGGTTCTGTCTGTCTGTCTGTTTTTTTGTGTTTTTTTAGTATAGATTTTAAGGCTTGTCATCATTGGTGGATTTGTTTATTGGTTTGGTTGCTCTTATTTTCTTAAAATTGATTTTTTTCTTTTAATAATTTTTTATTTTAATAACTTTATTCTTTTTCCTTTATTTATTCATTTATTTATTTTTCCCTTTTCTTCTGAGCCGTGTGGCTGACAGGGTCTTGGTGCTCCAGTCGGGTGTCATGCCTGAGGCTCTGAGGTGGGAAAGCCAAGTTCAGGACATTGGTCCACCAGAGACCTCCCCACCCCACTTAATATCAGTCAGTGAGAGCTCTCCCAGAGATCTCTGTCTCAACGCTAAGACCCAGCACCACTCAATGAGCAGCATGCTCCAGTGCTGGACACCCCATGCCAAACAACTAGCAAGACAGTAACAGAACCCCACCCATTAGCAGAGACGCTGCCTAAAGTCATACTAAGTTCACAGACATCCCAAAACACAACACTGTACACAGCCCTGCCCACCAGAACACAGGCACCAGTCCCCTTCACTAGGAGCCTACACAAGCCACTGAACAAACCTCACCCATTGGGGACAGACACCAAAAACAACGGGAATGATGAACATGCAGCCTGTGCAAAGGAGACCACAAACACACTAAATAAAACAAAATGAGAAGACAGAGAAATATGCAGCAGATGAAGGAGCAAGGTAAAAATCCACCAGACCAAACAAATGAGGAGGAAATAGGCAGTCTACCTGAAAAGAATTCATAGTAAATATGATCCAAAGTCTTGGAAATACAATAGAGAAAATACAAGAAACGTTTAACAAGGACCTAGAAGAACTAAAGAGCAAACAGACAATGATGAACAACACAATAAATGAAATTAAAAATTCTCTAGAAGGAATCAATAGCAGAATACCTGAGGCAGAAGAACAGATAAGTGACCTAGAAGATAAAATAGAGGAGAAAACTACCACAGAACTGAATAAAGAAAAAAGAATGAAAAGAATTGAGGACAGTCTCATAGACTTCTGGGACAACATTAAACACACCAACATTTGAATTATAGGGGTCCCAGAAGAAGAAGAGAAAAAGAAAGGGACTGAAAAATATTTGAAGGGATTATAGTTGAAAACTTCCCTACTATGGGAAAGGAAATAGTCAAGTCCAGGAAGTGCAGGGAGTCCCATACAGTATAAATCCAAGGTGAAACACGCCAAGACACATATTAATCAAAGCATTAAAAATTAAATACAAGGAAAAAATATTAAAAGCAGCAAGGGAAAAACAACAAATAACATACAAAGGAATCCCCGTAAGGATAACAGCTGATCTTTCAGCAGAAACTCTGCAAGCAGGAAAAGAGCGACAGGACCTGTTTAAAGTCATGAAAGGGAAAAACCTACAACCAAGATTACTCTACCCAGCAAGGATCTCATTCAGATTCAACAGAGAAATTAAAACCTTTACAGTCAAGTAAAAGCTAAGAGAATTCAGCACCACCAAAGCAGCTTTACAACAAATGCTAAAGGAACTTCTCTAGGCACGAAACATAAGAGTAGGAAAAGACCTGCAATAACAAACCCTAAATAATTGAGAAACTGGGAATAGGAACATACATATCAATATTTACCTTAAATTTAAATGGATTAAATGCTCCAACCAAAAAACACAGACTGGCTGAATGGATACAAAAAAAAATAGACATATATATATGCTGTCTACAAGAGACCCACTTCAGGCATAGGAACACATAAAATCTGAAAGTGAGGGGATGGAAAAAGATATTCCATGCAAATGGAAATCAAAAGAAAGCTGGAGTCGCAATTCTCAAATCAGAAAAAATAGACTTTAAATTAAAGACTCTTACAAGAGACAAAGAAGGACATTACATAATGATCAAGGGATCAATCCAAGAAGAAGACATAATAATTGTAAATATGCATCCAACATAGGAGCACCTCAATACATAAGGCAAATGCTAACAGCCATAAAAGGGGAAATCGACAATAACACAATCATAGTAGGGGACTTTAACACCCCACTAATACCAATGGACAGACCATCCAAAATGGAAATAAACAAGGAAACACAAGCTTTAAATGCTACATTAAACAAGATGGACTTAATTGATATTTATAGGACATTCCATCCCAAAACAGCAGAATAAACTTTCTTCTCAAGTGCTCATGGAACATTCTCTAGGATAGATCATACCTTGGGTCACAAATCAAGCCTTGGTAAATTTAAGAAAATTGAAATTGTATCAAGTATCTTTTCTGACCACAATTTTATGAGAATAGATATCAATTACAGAAAAAAAATCTGTAAAAAATACAAACACATAGAGACTAAACAGTGCATTACTAAATAATCAAGAGATCACTGAAGAAATCAAAGAGGAAATCAAAAAATACCTAGAAACAAATGACAATGAAAACATGGTGACCCAAAATGTATGGGATACAGCAAAAGCAATCCTAAGAGGGAAGTTTATAGCAATAGAATCCTACCTCAAGAAACAAGAAAAATATCAAATAACCTAAACTTACACCTGAAGATTAGAGAAAGAAGAACAAAAAAACCCCAAAGTTAGCAGAAGGAAAGAAACCATAAAGATCAGATCAGAAATAAATGAAAAAGAAATGAAGGCAATGATAGCAAAGATCAATAAAACTGAAAGCTGGTTCTTTGAGAAGATAAACAAGATTGATAAATCATTAGACAGACTCATCAAGAAAAAAAGGGAGATGACCCAAATAAACAGAAATGGAAATGAAAAAGGAGAAATAACAAGTGGCACTGCAGAAATACAAAGGATCATGAGCAATTACTACAAGCTATTATATGCCAATTAAATGGACAACCTGGAAGAAATGGACAAATTCTAGGAAAAGCACAACCATCTGAGACTGAACCAGGAAGAAATAGAAAATATAAACAGACCAGTCACAAGCACTGAAACTGAAACTGTGATTAAAAATCTTCCAACAAACAAAAGCACAGGACCAGATGGCTTCACAGGCAACTTCTATCAAACATTTAGAGAAGAGTTAACACCTATCCTCAAACTCTTCCAAAATATAGCAGAGGGAGGAACACTCCCAAGCTCATTCTATGAGGTCACCATCACCCTGATACCAAACCAGACAAAGGTGTCACAAAAAAAGAAAACTACAGACCAATACTACTGATGCACATAGATGCAAAAATCCTCATTAAGATACTAGCAAACAGAATCCAACAGCAGATTAAAAGGATCATATACCATGATCAAGTGGGGTTTATCCCAGGAATGCAAGGATTCTTCAATATATGCAAATCAATCAATGTGATAAACCATATTAACAATTGAAGGAGAAAAAACATATGATCATCTCAATAGATGCAGAAAAAGCTTTCGACAAAATTCAACACCTATTTATGATAAAAACCCTGCAGAAAGTAGGCATAGTGGGAACTTACCTCAAAATGATAAAGGCCATATATGACAAACCCACAGCCAACATCATTCTCAATGGTGAAAACTGAAACAATTTCCACTGAGATCAGGAACAAGACAAGGTTGCTCATTCTCAACACTGTTATTCAACATAGTTTTGGAAGTTTTAGCCACAGCAATCAGAAGAATAAGAAATAAAGGGAATCCAAATTGGGAAAGAAGAAGTAAACCTCACTGTTTGCAGATGACATGATAGTCTACATGGAGAATCCTAAAAATGCTACCAGAAAACGACTAGGGCTAATCAATGAATTTGGTAAAGTAGCAGGATACAAAATTAATGCACAGAAATCTCTTGCATTCCTATACACTAATGATGAAAAATCTGAAAGAGAAATTAAGGAAACACTCCCATTTACCATTGCAACAGAAATAATAAAATACCTAGAAATAAACCTACCTAAGGAGACAAAAGACCTGTATGCAGAAAACTGTAAGACCCTGATGAAAGAAATTAAAAAAATGATACAAACAGATGGATGGATATACTATGTTCTTGGATTGGAAGAATCAACATTGTGAAAATGACTCTAATACCCAAAGCAATCTACAGATTCAATGCAATCCCTATCAAACTACAAATGGCATTTTTCACAGAACTAGAACAAAAAATTTCACAATTTGTATGGAAACAAAAAGGACCCCAAATAGCCAAAGCAATCTTGAGAAAGAAAAACGGAATCAGGTTCCCTGACTTCAGACTATACTACAAAGCTACGGTAATCAAGACAATATGGTACTGGCACAATAACAGAATTATAGATCAATGGAACAGGATAGAAAGCCTAAAGATAAACCCACGCACATATAGTCACATTATCTTTGATAAACGAGGCAAGAATATACAATGGAGCAAAGACATCCTCTTCAATAAGTGGTTCTGAGAAAACAGGACAGCTACATGTAAAAGAATGAATTTAGAGCACTCCCTAACACCATACACAAAAATAAACTCAAAATGGATTAAAGACCTAAATGTAAGGCCAGACACTATGAAACTCTTAGAGGAAAACATAGGCAGAACACTCTGTGAGAAAAATCACAGCAAGTGGCTTCCCTGGTGGCGCAGTAGTTGAGAGTCCGTCTGCTGATGCAGGGGACACAGGTTCGTGCCCCATTCCGGGAAGATCCCACATGCCGCAGAGTGGCTGGGCCAGTGAGCCATGGCCACTGAGCCGGCGTGTCCAGAGCCTGTGTTCCCCAACGGGAGAGGCCACAACAATGAGAGGCTCGCGTACCGCAAAAAAAAAAAAAAAAAAAAATCACAGCAAGATCCTTTTTTGACCCACCTCCTAGAGAAATGGAAATAAAAACAAAGATAATCAAATGGGACCGAATGGAACTTAAAAAGTTTTGCACAGCAAAGGAAACCATAAATAAGATGAAAAGACAACCCTCAGTATGGGAGAAAATATTTGCAAATGAAGCAACTGACAAAGGATTAATCTCCAAAATTAACAAGTAGCTCATGCAGCTCAATATCAAAAAAACAAACAGCCCAATCCAAAAATGGGCAAAAGAGCTAAACAGATATTTGTTCAAAGAAGATATACAGATTTCCAACAGACACATGAAAGGATGCTCAACGTCACTAATTATTAGAGAAATGCAAATCAAAATTACAATGAGGTATCACCTCACACCCGTCCAAATGGCCATCATCACAAAATCTTCAAACAACAAATGCTGGAGAGGGTGTGGAGAAAAGGGAACCCTCTTACACTGTTGGTAGGAATGTAAATTGATACAGCCACTATGGAGAACAGTATGGAGGTTCCTTAAAAAACGAAGAATAGAACTACTATACAACCCAGCAATACCACAGCTGGGCATATACCCTGAGAAAACCATAATTCAGTAAGAGACATATACCCCAATGTGCACTGCAGCTCTATGTACAATAGCCAGGACACGGAAGCAACCTAAGTGTCCATCAACAGATGAATGGATAATGAAGATGTGGCACATATATAATGGAATATTCCTCAGCCATAATAAGAAATGAAACTGAATTATTTGTAGTGAGGTGGACTGACTTATAGTCTGTCATACAGAGTGAAGTAAGTCAGAAAGAGAAAAACAAATACCATACGCTAACACATACATATGGAATCTAAAAAAAAAAAAGGTTCTGATGAACCTCGGGGCAGGACAGGAATAAGGGCACAGACGTAGAGAGTGGACTTGAGGACATGGGGAGGGGGAAGGGTGAGCTGGGACAACGAGAGTGGCATTGACATATATACACTACCAAATATAAAATAGATAGCTAGTGGGAAGCAGCTGCATAGCACAGGGAGATCAGCTTGGTGCTTTTGTGACCACCTAGAGGGGTGTGTTAGGGAGGGTGGGAGGGAGATGCACAAGGGAGGGGATATGAGGATATATGTATACTTTTAACTGATTCACTTTGTTATATAGCAGAAACTAACACAACATTGTAAAGCAATTATACTCCAATAAAATAAAAATAAAAACTAAATAAACAATTAAAAAGTGTTTCAGATGCAATGACTGAAAATCAACAAGTTAGCTGATGACACCTGTTTACATGGATGAGTCCGGCTTAAGGATCTTGAATATGGGACTTAATAATCTGCAAGAATTAGGCTTTATAGTTAAGATCACTTTTCTTGTTACTACCAATTGGTTTTCTCCCATTACTGTCAGAACAGAATGTTTTTGAAATGTGATGAAGCCCAAATATTGTAACAGTGGAAGAAGAGATAATTACAATTAAGAAAACCCATGGAGAGATTATGGTGTTAAATTTGCTATAGTGTGACCTTTAGTTAAATCTCCTGTGTCTTTTTAGAGCCAGAATTCTTCTCTATAAAAGTTATTCTTAATTAGCTTCTTAATCAGTAGTTCCTAAATTGTACACAATCATGTATACTTCCTATTTATTTAGAAGAAAATGAAATAGGTTTTTAGACCACCCACTTAACTTCTGTCTCCAGATAAAAACTGAAGTTGTTTAAGAACTATGCACAATTCTGAATAGATTGTTTTAAAATAATAAACGTGTCTTAATTGTAAGTGACAAAAGGGCATGGATATTTTGCCAATCCACTTTTTAAAATTTGTAATAATGTCTAATCTAGTGTCACTTGTAAGTACTCGGGTATAATTGTTAGATGACTCCCAAGAATTCAGAAATGAGGGAAATAGAATTCCAGCTGAGAGTTCATTAAATCATCACTTAATGAGTTCAAGCAAAGCCCCCAGAAGGAGATAAAATAGATGTAGGGCAATTAGTCTTTGATCATATTAACATTTCTATAGAAAGTGCATCTTAATCTTCAGAAATAGGTAATAGGGGCTGGTCAACTTTCCAAGCACAGAAAAAGACAAAAAAAAAAAAAACCTGAGGAAATATTGGCAGTGTCTCTTTAAAGGCACATGAATCAATGAACCTGGAGTTATTTGAGCCCCTATCATGAAGATACATAGTAAGTCCATTTTAAAGATCCCTAAATCTCCTTGTTCTAATTTCAAGTTCACCAAGCTGGTGCTGATTCCTAAACAGTTCGATTATATTAGGAGACCATACTAATCATGTTGGTAAGAGTAATCCTGGTCCCTAGGATGGTTATCACTGCTTCTCTGAGTAATGTGATACTCTAATTGGAAGAACTCTCCACCTGAGATAACACTACATAAAATAAGCTATAAATGTCTCAAACATTTTTTGTGGCTGTCACTGCATTCAGAATAAGTCCAGTTTTCTTAGTATGACTTTCAACTGGTTACCATAGCTGTCCAAATATACCCCTTTTTCCTTAAATATACACCCCTTATTGACCTCTCCCACTACCAGATCTCTAGCCATTCCTCAAAAGTAACCTGTACTTTTATAACCGCCATTATACCTTGGCTTATACTCTTTCCTTTACTGAGAAAAATTTTCAGTCTGTCCCCGTATGGTAAAGTCAATACATATAATATTCATCTCAAATGGTACTTCCTACATGAGACTGTCATACTCATTCTGCTGAGATAAATGTTCACTGTATGTTCACACATAGCAAAATGTTTTATATGTCATTTATAGGACTGAATTTAGTTTTCTTCTTATTATTTTTGGTGTGTGCATATATCCACTTCTCTGCCCCATGCACAAAAACGCCATATTAAAAACCTGTGCGAACTGAGATTAGTTTTTTAAATCTTTGTATTTTACAGTTTCAGCACATTTCTTGACACAAAGTATATCAGTACAGTTTTTTGAAGTAAAATAATTGGAAGAGTGAAAAGAAAAGAGAAATAAAGGAAAAAATGAAAAATAGCATCATAACTTCTTGAGAAGTTTAAAACTATACTTGATCATTTAACTTTTTTAAAATTCATGTACTTTCCAGGCATCTTTTTTTGATGAAATGCAAAGACGTGTTCATGGTTTTGATTACCCACTCAAAGGCAATAATTTAAAAATTCTAAATGTTATAGTGAATGTCATTCTTATGCTTATCTCTATCATTATATCAAGTATTACACTGCTAAATTGAATATTAGGGGGTTTTTGAGCATTTTTGGTAAAGGCAAAGCTATTTGCTTGAGGGTGTTTAAGAAGTGTTTTATGATGAAGGTGGTGATACAGGAAAATTTTTTTTTGTGGCCCGCGGGCCTCTCACTGTTGTGGCCTCTCCCGTTGCGGAGCACAGGCTCCGGACGCGCAGGCTCAACGGCCATGGCTCACGGGCCCAGCCGCTCCGCGGCATGTGGTATCTTCCCGGACCGGGGCACAAACCTGTGTCCCCAGCATCGGCAGGCAGACTCTCAACCACTGGGCCACCAGGGAAGCCCCAGGAAAATCTCTTTTAAAAAATGTCTTTTTCTGCTGGTAGAATTCCTGGAATATTGTAGGTGCTCAATAAATATCCATTGAATTAACCATCTGTTTAATGAAAACATATTGATTGCTTTCATATGGTAGCCAAAGAGGAAGTAATTTATTTAGCAAGAGGGTTATTTTAAAATATCCTGTAGCCCATGTTCTTTTTATTAAAAAAATGTAAAAGAATGTAGATTATATTTTAAATATTGAACACATCGTTGGATTTCTTTGGATGGTGACATGGAGAAATTTTTATTATATTTCTCTATATATATTTTATGAAACGAAAATATATTGCACTTACCGTAGTTGCTGAAATTAAAGAAGCACATTGTTAAAGCACTGGTTTTTTAGCAGTTCCCAATGGCTTATGGCCAATGGTTACATCTTTTGATGGGTGAAATCATCATCTGAACTTGGAAGGGGATATTATTGAACATTCAGTATGGGAAACATGATGGATGTTTTTAAATGTACTAATCATCCGATAGGTATGGGTTGTCCTCTACAGGTAGAATGTTGATGTCGAAGGATAAACTTCAGGATAATTAACAAAATTAGAAGTCACTAAGATAGTGGATATTATCATAGAAGTATTAAGTAATGCCACAGTACACAACCTCCATCCCCAACCCCTCAATTCAATGAATTTGAAATTCACAACTACATCGAACACGTATGTACAAAACATCAGTGATTTCCAATTAAAGTTGAGGCATACTACTAGATAGCTTTATTCATACTACAAATCACACAACTCTGCATATCTTACCCTTTTGTAAATCACTCTATGTAAAAGTTGGTAAAATAAGGGAGTCCATTATACACAATGAAAGAGAGATTAATAAGAGAAGCATGAGAAATGATATGGAAATGGCAGAGTTGATGCGAGTTAGAGGAAAGTAGGTATATTTCTACATAGGCTTTAGCATTCTTTCTAGAGATACTTTTTCCGTAGAATAGAAATGAGAAAATTTGCAGGCTAATTTGTGTCTTATTTATCACTTATTTCCTATTTATACAGGTTAGGCTATACCATCTTTGGCTAGCAGCACTATATCAAATGAACTAATATTCTTTTCCATGGACTTTTAAACACCTTCTTTGACATAAATGCTTAAAAACAGTATGTTCTAAAGCAAGACAAGTGCTTTGAAGAGGAGACTTCATTAAGACATTGTATTTTAAGTAATAACATCTATTTTAGAAGCAATTCAATTGAAATTTATATCAAATCAGTTTTTCTCCAGATCCTGTCTTTGAATCGTTTAAGGGGCCTCCAGCAAAATCATGTTCTGAATTCCCCAATGCTCTTTTGTATGACACAGATTTATTTAAATGAATAAGTGAAAATCAATGGGAGAGAACCTAGTTTGGTTACATTACTCTTCCTTAATTTCTTAAACTCATATTACTTCGTAATATTATTTATGAGGAAAACAATACTTCATGATTAATTTATAACTATTACCTCAAATAACATAAACCTTTAGAGTATATTTTTAAGCATATTTGCCATGGACATTTAAGAAAACAATTTTAAAACAAAATTTTGATTTATTTACTTATCTCAAAATATGTGAGAAACTTGATGTGTGTTATCCTCTGATTAGCCATGCAGTGCCTCCTGGTGTGCAGATGGAAAGAACATTACACATCAGAGGCTCTGTTCATCAGAGGCTCTGTTCACATCCCCCACCTCCCCAAACAAAAACTTCCACGACAGAAAATTAACAGATGTTCACTTTGCTTGTGTTCCTGAGATAAATTGTGCATCCAACTCTTAATTCATGTTAACTTTGGAGAAGATATTGATACTGAGTTAATCAGTCAAAGATTATGTCAGTACATCTAATTTAGTGGAAAAAAGTCATATTAAATGGAAACTTGCTTCCTTGACTCTTTAAGTTCCTATTTTGTATTTCTCCTCTTCCTTTTTTTATGTACATGATGGTTTTGTTTTTTGAACCTTAATATTTATACTTTACTGATACATTTATCAGTCCCAGATTAATGTATTTTAAAATTGACTGCAATTTAGTATCTCTATGGTTGTTTCCCTTTTACTGAAAGGAAACAGTCTTTCTTTTGTATTTTATAAAGACCATACCATAGTCAGGTGCATTGCCACTGTTCTTATTCCTTTAATCTTACCATTGGCTGATCATATTTCAAAGTATATTATTAAACTTCTACCATATGTGCTAAGGATTATAGATTACAAAATAAATTTAAAGGGTTATGATTCATTTAGAAAAACAATAAAACTACTTTAATGCAATTAATAAATAAGAATTGTGTACATATGAATGTAATATATATAGTAGCTAAAGTTCTTGGAGTATTGGCTGTATTCCTTGCATAAATTATTTTAATTATCTTGAAGTAATTTTGGATTGGTATTATTGGTACTTTCGTTTCACACATACATAAATTGTGTCTAAAAGAAGTTAAGTAATTTTCTTAGTACTAGAACCTAGATTTGAATGGAGGTCCATCTGAAACCAAAGCTTTACTCTTAACAAACACAATAAGATGGCGTTGCTCGTATATAATGGTTTAAACTTTTTAAATTCATTTTTTAAAATTGTGGTAAAATGCACATAACATAAAATGTATTGTTTTAACCAGTTTTTACATGTACAGTTCAGTGGCATTAAGTACATTCACTTTGTTGTGCTACCATCACTACCATTCATCCACAGAACAATTTTCAACGTGCAGAACTGAAACTCTGTACCCCCTTTTTTTTTTTTCAGGCAAGACTTTAATGGGGCTCCTGAGCGAAAACAAGTAACAAGTTTCTCTGCTCATTCACTGAGGTGGGGCTAGCTGGTTCCTTATATGGGGTGAGGATAGGGGTGGGTCCAGGTGTTGGGCCTGGAGGGGTGGTTTAGGGGGTCTGTCCACCCCTTTGGTAGTGTTGTGTGCACGGGACATGCACAGTACTCTGATTTTGTTCTGGACCCCCTGCTTTGGCTCCCAGCTCTTCAGAAGTGGCAGATGGGTTTTTGGTCTTTTTGTATCTTGTTGTCCATAATTTGCCCCAACTGTGCATACATGCACTTATTTTTAGTCCCTTATAGTTTCTTTGAATTTTTTTTAACATCTTTATTGGAGTATAATTGCTTTAAAATGGTGTGTTAGTTTCTGCTTTATAACAAAGTGAATCAGTTATACATATACATATGTCCCCATATCTCTTCCCTCTTGCGTCTCCCTCCCTCCCACCCTCCCTATCCCACGCCCTAGGTGGTCACAGAGCACCGAGCTTATCTCCCTGTGCTATGCGGCTGCTTCCCACTAGCTATCGATTTTACATTTGGTAGTGTATAAATGTCCATGCCACTCTCTCACTTTGTCACAGCTTACCCTTCCCCCTCCCCATATCTTCAAGTCCATTCTCTAGTAAGTCTGCGTCTTTACTCCCGTCTTGCCCCTAGGTTCTTCATGACCTTTTTTTTTTTTTTCCTTAGATTCCATATATATGTGTTAGCATACGGTATTTGTTTTTCTCTTTCTGACTTACTTCACTCTGTATGACAGACTCTGGGTCCATCCACCTCACTACAAATAACTCAATTTCATTTCTTTTTGTGGCCGAGTAATATTCCATTGTATATATGTGCCACATCTTTATCCGTTCATCTGTTGATGGACACTTAGATTGCTTCCACGTCCTGGCTATTGTAAATAGAGCTGCAGTGAATATTGTGGTACATGACTCTTTGTGAATTATGGTTTTCTCAGGGTATATGCCCAGTAGTGGGATTGCTGGGTTGTATGGTATTTCTATTTTTAGTTTTTTAAGGAACCTCCATATTGTTCTCCGTAGCGGCTGTATCAATTTACATTCCCACCAACAGTGCAAGAGTGTTCCCTTTTCTCCACACCCTCTCTGGCATTTATTGTTTGTAGATTTTTTTATGATGGCCATTCTGACTGGTGTGAGATGATACCTCATTGTAGTTTTGATTTGCATTTCTCTAATGATTAATGATGTTGAGCATTCTTTCATGTGTTTGTTGGCAATCTGTATATCTTCTTTGGAGAAATGTCTATTTAGGTCTTCTGCCCATTTTTTGGATTGGGTTGTTTGTTTTTTTGATATTGAGCTGCATGAGCTGCTTGTAAATTTTGGAGATTAATCCTTTGTCAGTTGCTTCATTTGCAAATATTTTTTCCTATTCTGAGGGCTGTCTTTTCATCTTGTTTATGGTTTCCTTTGCTGTGCAAAAGCTTTGAAGTTTCATTAGGTCCCATTTGTTTATTTTTGTTTTTATTTCCATTTCTCTAGGAGGTGGGTCAAAAAGGATCTTGCTGTGATTTATGTCCTAGTGTTTTCTGCCTATGTTTTCCTCTAAGAGTTTGATAGCGTCTGGCCTTACATTTAGGTCTTTAATCCATTCTGAGTTTACTTTTGTGTATGGTGTTAGGGAGTGTTCTAATTTCATACTTTTACATGTACCTTTCCAGTTTTCCCAGCACCACTTATTGAAGAGGCTGTCTTTTCTCCACTGTATATTCTTGTCTCCTTTATCAAAGATAAGGTGACCATCTGTGCGTAGGTTTATCTCTGTGCTTTCTATACTGTTACATTGATCTATAATTCTGTTTTTGTGCCAGTACCATACTGTCTTGATGACTGTAGCTTTGTAGTATAGTCTGAAGTCAGGGAGCCTGATTCCTCCAGCTCCATTTTTCGTTCTCAAGATTCCTCTGGCTATTTGGGGTCTTTTGCGTTTCCACACAAATTGTGAAATTTTTTGTTCCAGTTCTGTGATAAATGCCAGTGGTAATGTGAGAGGGATTGCATTGAATCTGTAGATTGCTTTGGGTAGTAGAGTCATTTTCACAATGTTGATTCTTCCAATCCAAGAACATGGTATATCTCTCCATCTATTTGTATCATCTTTAATTTCTTTCATCAGTGTCTTATAATTTTCTGCATACAGGTCTTTTGTCTCCTTAGGTAGGTTTGTTCGTAGACATTTTATTCTTTTTGTTGCAATGGTAAATGACTCTATACCCATTTAACAACTCCCTATTCTCCCCTTCCCTCGTTCTCTGGCAACCACCATTCTATTTTCTGTGTCTATAAGTTCAACTACTCTAGATACATCATATAGGTGGAATCATACAGTATTTGTTCTTTTGTGCTGGCTTATTTAACAAATGTCTTCCAGTTTCATCTATGTTTTAGCACATGTCATAATTTCCTTTATTTTTAAGGCTAAACACCTTTCCATTTTATGTATTACTGCATTTTGTTTATCCTTTCATCTTTCAGTGGACACTTGGGTTACTTCCATCTTTTGGCTGCTTTTAACAATACTGCTATGAACATGGGTAAATATCTCTTCAGGTCCCCGCTTTCACTTAATTTTGGTATATACCCAGAAGTGGAATTGCTAGATAGTATAGTAATCCTATTTTTAATTTTTCAAGGAGATGCCATAATATTTTGCATAGTGCCGGAACCATTTTACATTTCCACCAACAGTGCACAAAGGTTTCAATTTCTCTGTGTCTTTGCTAGCACTTGTTATTTTGTGATTTTTTGTTAGTAGCCATCGTAATGGGTATGAGGTAGTTTATGGTGATTTTTAATACTTTTTTTTGCATCCTACCTATTACCAACAAAAACTTACAGTGGTAATATAGAGGTAATGAATATTAAAAATATATAGGTTAAGTGCAAAATTAATCAAGAAGATGGATATGCAGATAAAAACCTGAGTAAAAATGAAATTGTATTTATCTTTTTGATGTCATGAGGACCTCAATTTGATTATAAGCAAAAAGGATGGGGAAAGAGGGTGAAATACAGCAAGGAGATCAGTTTAAAAGGGGTAAATTGGAGAGAGGAATATTAGAAGACAGAACTTAAATATCTTCTATTTGAGCTTCTATCTAGTGGCAAAAAAAGTTACATGAGAAGTCAGCAAAATTTTTATTTAAAAAACAGCAAGTATTTTACATTTTGTGGGCCATAGGTCTCTGCCTTTATAGTGCAAACGCAGGCATAGAAAACTACCCAACTCTCTGCCTTTATAGTGCAAAAGCAGGCATAGAAAAGAGTAAATGTAAACAAAAGAACACAGCTGGCTATGTGTCAATAAAACTATATTGTAGGTGGAAGGCCAGATTTGCCCAGCAGATTGTAGACCAAGGAATTACTTAAGAACACTGACTGCTTATATTTTCTCATAGTTTTGAGACAAGAGAAGCCTTTACATGGACGTTCACATGCAATGTAAATCAAGTTAACTTTTTTGTCTAATACCACCTAACTTGTTTTGAGAGTGTGGACCTGTTTGTTGAATACTTTTAAGAACACCAGTATAAAACCTGTGTTTGAAGCAGAAGATGTATCCATCACTGATTATATTGTGCTAGCACTTTAAAATAGCCAGTTGTAGGTGGGTCCCCACATTTTCGTGTTCATTAAAGCACATGGCTTCCTCACATCTTAGTTATTATTTTAGCAAATAGCTTATCTGAAAGGTGTATCCAGGAATATTTTTCTTCCTGATACCATGCCTATATTAATTTTTTGAAAACATTACTAACATAGGTAAACCTGCTATTTTTTTTCCTCAGGTTTAATTTTTATCCTTTTAAAGTAGCCTTCAGTAAATAAGTATATGCTTAGTTTCACAATCAAAGAAAAAACAAAAACACATCCATGAACTAAAGTCACAGCAGGAATTGAGAACTGAAATTAGTCAGTTGTCTGTGAAGTGATTGATGATTTTAAGGTGTAATCTTATAAATTGTGATTCATGCTTAGTTTTATGTTTTCTTATCAATTTTTTAAATGAATTTTTATTGGAGTAGATTTACAATGTTGTGTTAGTTCTTGCTGTATCTCATCAATTTTTGATAGGTAAATAGGAAACATACACACACAGTAAAAATCTTTGTTTCTAGGCTAGGACATGATTTATTAAATATATGTAACTTTCCTTTCTACATTATTTTGTCCTCTCTCTCAACTCTCCATTATAATTTCTAACAATTAGCACCTATTGATTCAGCCCAGAAGTAACAAAGAGCCATTCAGACTGTAATTCCTCTTATTCTTGGTACTCAGGGAAGTAAGCTGGACATTATTTGGAACATATCCTTACACTTTTATGTAAGTGTATCCATCGTCTTATACAAAAAACAGATAAGGTGTTTGTTATGTAGCAAAGTTTATTAAAGACCGTAGAAGTATAACTGGTAAATGAAAAGAGATAACATTAAACTAAATACTGAATAAGAATGTGGATAGTGAATAGAACTTATGATTTTTCTTAACTTTAGAGACAGTAAGATCAGGTAGAAATGCATTTTTTTTGTGCTAATTGGTGGGACAAATCATGTTTTATTTTATTTCAATATCTGTTTGACATACTGTAAAAATATATTGAATTCAGGACTGATTTATTCAATTTTTATTTTTTCTTAAATTTGCCTTAAACTGGATTCAGGTTTGCCTTTATGCTACTTAGAAAAATGCCAAAACAAAAAATGTATATGAAAACTAAAACCCAAATGCTAACCAAGATTAATAATGTAAAATCCTATTGTCATTTTTTGGAAGGTATAATCATTATTATTATTATTATTTTTTTAAACATCTTTATTGGGGTATAATTGCTTTACAATTGTGTGTTATTTTCTGCTTTATAACAAAGTGAATCAGTTATACATATACATATGTTCCCATATGTCTTCCCTCTTGCGTCTCCCTCCCTCCCACTCTCCCTATCCCACCCCTCCAGGCTGTCACAAAGCACCGAGCTAATATCCCTGTGCCTTGCGGCTGCTTCCCCCTAGCTATCTACCTTACTACGTTTGTTAGTGCATATATGTCCATGACTCTCTCTCGCCCTGTCAAAGCTCACCCTTCCCCCTCCCCATATCCTCAAGTCCGTTCTCCAGTAGGTCTGCGTCTTTATTCCTGTCTTACCCCTAGGTTCTTCATGACATTTTTTTCCCCCTTAAATTCCATATATATGTGTTAGCATACGGTATTTGTCTTTTTCTTTCTGACTTACTTCACTCTGTATGACAGACTCTAGGTCTATCACTCTCATTACAAATAGCTCAATTTCATTTCTTTTTAAGGCTGAGTAATATTCCATTGTATATATGTGCCACATCTTCTTTATCCATTCATCCGATGATGGGCGCTTAGGTTGTTTCCATCTCCAGGCTATTGTAAATAGAGCTGCAATGAACATTTTGGTACATGACTCTTTCTGAATTTTGGTTTTCTCAGGGTATATGCCTAGTAGTGGGATTTCTGGGTCATATGGTAATTCTATTTGTAGTTTTTTAAGGAACCTCCATACTGTTCTCTATAGTGGTGAACCAATTCACATTCCCACCAGCAGTGCAAGAGTGTTCCCTTTTCTCCACACCCTCTCCAGCATTTATCGTTTCTAGATTTTTTGATGATGGCCATTCTGACTGGTGTGAGATGATATCTCATTGTAGTTTTGATTTGCATTTCTCTAATGATTAATGATGTTGAGCATTCTTTCATGTGTTTGTTGGCATTCTGTATATCTTCTTTGGAGAAATGTCTATTTAGGTCTTCTGCCCATTTTTGGATTGGGTTGTTTGTATTTTTGTTATTGAGTGCATGAGCTGCTTGTAAATTTTGGAGATTAATCCTTTGTCAGTTGCTTCATTTGCAAATATTTTCTCCCATTCTGAGGGTTGTCTTTTCGTCTTGTTTATGGTTTCCTTTGCTGTGCAAAAGCTTTGAAGTTTCATTAGGTCCCATTGTTTATTTTTGTTTTTATTTCCATTTCTCTAGGAGGTGGGTCAGAAAGGATCTTGCTGTGATTTATGTCATAGAGTGTTCTGCCTATGTTTTCCTCTAAGAGTTTGATAGTTTTTGGCCTTACATTTAGGTCTTTAATCCATTTTGAGCTTATTGTTGTGTATGGTGTTAGGGAGTGATCTAATCTCATACCTTTACATGTACCTGTCCAGTTTTCCCAGCACCATTTATTGAAGAGGCTGTCCTTTCTCCACTGTACATTCCTGCCACCTTTATCAAAGATAAGGTGTCCATATGTGCGTGGGTTTATCTCTGGGCTTTCTATCCTGTTCCATTGATCTATCTTTCTGTTTTTGTGCCAGTACCATACTGTCTTGATTACTGTAGCTTTTTAGTATAGTCTGAAGTCAGGGAGCCTGATTCCTCCAGCTCCTTTTTTCGTTCTCAAGATTGCTTTGGCTATTCGGGGTCTTTTGTGTTTCCATACAAATTGCGAAATTTTTTGTTCTAGTTCTGTGAAAAATGCCAGTGGTAGTTTGATAGGGATTGCATTGAATCTGTAGATTGCTTTGGGTAGTAGAATCATTTTCACAATGTTGATTCTTCCCATCCAAGAACATGGTAGATCTCTCCATCTATTTGTATCATCTTTAATTTCTTTCATCAGTGTCTTATAATTTTCTGCATACAGGTCTTTCATCTCCTTAGGTAGGTTTATTCCTAGATATTTTATTCTTTTTGTTGCAGTGGTAAATGGGAGTGTTTTCTTGATTTCACTTTCAGATTTTTCATCATTAGTGTATAGGAATGCCAGAGATTTCTGTGCATTAATTTTGTATCCTGCTACTTTACCAAATTCATTGATTAGCTCTAGTAGTTTTCTGGTAGCATCTTTAGGATTCTCTATGTATAGTATCATGTCATCTGCAAACAGTGACAGCTTTACTTCTTTTCCGATTTGGATTCCTTTTATTTCCCTTTCTTCTCTGATTGCTGTGGCTAAAACTTCCAAAACTATGTTGAAGAAGAGTGGTGAGAGTGGGCAACCTTGTCTTGTTCCTGATCTTAGTGGAAATGCTTTCAGTTTTTCACCATTGAGGATGATGTTTGCTGTGGGCTTGTCATATATGGCCTTTATTATGTTGAGGAAAGTTTCCTCCATGCCTACTTTCTGCAGGGTTTTTATCATAAATGGGTGTTGGATTTTGTCGAAAGCTTTCTCTGCATCTATTGAGATGATCATATGGTTTTTCTCCTTCAATTTGTTAATATGGTGTATCATGTTGATTGATTTGCGTATATTGAAGAATCCTTGCATTCCTGGAATAAACCCCACTTGATCATGGTGTATGATCCTTTTAATGTGCTGTTGGATTCTGTTTGCTAGTATTTTGTTGAGGATTTTTGCATCTATGTTCATCAGTGATATTGGCCTGTAGTTTTCTTTCTTTGCGACATCCTTGTCTGGTTTTGGTATCAAGGTGATGGTGGCCTCGTAGAAGGAATTTGGGAGTGTTCCTCCCTCTGCTATATTTTGGAAGAGTTTGAGAAGGACAGGTGTTAGCTCTTCTCTCAACGTTTGATAGAATTCACCTGTGAAGCCATCTGGTCCTGGGCTTTTGTTTGTTGGAAGATTTTTAATCACAGTTTCAGTTTCAGTGCTTGTGATTGGTCTGTTCATATTTTCTATTTCTTCCTGATTCAGTCTTGGCAGGTTGTGCATTTCTAAGAATTTGTCCATTTCTTCCAGATTGTCCATTTTATTGGCATAGAGTTGCTTGTAGTAATCTCTCATGATTTTTTTTATTTCTGCAGTGTCAGTTGTTACTTCTCCTTTTTCATTTCTAATTCTATTGATTTGAGTCTTCTCCCTTTTTTTCTTGATGAGTCTGGCTAGTGGTTTATCTATTTTGTTTATCTTCTCAAAGAACCAGCTTTTAGTTTTATTGATCTTTGCTATCGTTTCCTTCATTTCTTTTTCATTTATTTCTGATCTGATTTTTATTATTTCTTTCCTTCTGCTAGCTTTGGGGTTTTTTTGTTCTTCTTTCTCTAATTGCTTGAGGTGCAAGGTTAGGTTGTTTATTCGAGATGTTTCCTGCTTCTTAAGGTGGGCTTGTATTGCTATAAACTTCCCCCTTAGAACTGCTTTTGCTGCATCCCATAGGTTTTGGGTGGTTGTGTCTCCATTGTCATTTGTTTCTAGGTATTTTTTGATTTCCTCTTTGATTTCTTCAGTGATCACTTCATTATTAAGTAGTGTATTGTTTAGCCTCCATGTGTTTGTATTTTTTACAGATCTTTTCCTGTAATTGATATCTAGTCTCATGGCATTGTGGTCAGAAAAGATACTTGATACAATTTCAATTTTTTAAAATTTACCAAGGCTTGATTTGTGACCCAAGATATGATCTATCCTGGAGAATGTTCCATGAGCACTTGAGAAAAATGTGTATTCTGTTGTTTTTGGATGGAGTGTCCTATAAATATCAATTAAGTCCATCTTGTTTAATGAATCATTTAAAGCTTGTGTTTCTTTATTTATTTTCATTTTGGATGATCTGTCCATGGGTGAAAGTGGGGTGTTAAAGTCCCCTACTATGAATGTGTTACTGTCGATCTCCCCTTTTATGGCTGTTAGTATTTGCCTTATGTATTGAGGTGCTCCTATGTTGGGTGCATAACTATTTACAACTGTTATATCTTCTTCTTGGATCGATCCCTTGATCATTATGTAGTGTCCTTCTTTGTCTCTTTTAATAGTCCTTATTTTAATGTCTATTTTGTCTGATATGAGAATTGCTACTCCAGCTTTCTTTTGGTTTCCTTTTGCATGGAATATCTTTTTCCATCCCCTTACTTTCAGTCTGTATGTGTCTCTAGGTCTGAAGTGGGTCTCTTGTAGACAGCATATATAAGGGTCTTGTTTTTGTATCCATTCAGCCAATCTGTGTCTTTTGGTGGGAGCATTTAGTCCATTTACATTTAAGGTAATTATCGATATGTATGTTCCTATTCCCATTTTCTATATTGTTTTGGGTTCGTTATTATAGGTCCTTTCCTTCTCTTGTGTTCCTTGTCTAGAGAAGTTCCTTTAGCATTTGTTGTAAAGCTGGTTTGGTGGTGCTGAACTCTCTCAGCTTTTGCTTGTCTGTAAAGGTTTTAATTTCTCCATCAAATCTGAATGAGATCCTTGCTGGGTAGAGTAGCCTTGGTTGCAGGTTTTTCTCCTTCATCACTTTCAGTATGTCCTGCCACTCCCTTCTGGCTTGTAGGGTTTCTGCTGAGAGATGAGCTGTTAACCTTATGGGGATCCCCTTGTGTGTTATTTGTTGTTTTTCTCTTGCTGCTTTTAATATGCTTTCTTTGTATTTAATTTTTGACAGTTTGATTAATATGTGTCTTGGCGTATTTCTCCTTGTATTTATCCTGTATGGGACTCTCTGTGCTTCCTGGACTTGATTAACTATTTCCTTTCCCATATTAGGGAAGTTTTCAACTATAATCTGTTCAAATATTTTCTCAGTCCCTTTCATTTTCTCTTCTTCTTCTGGAACCCCTATAATTCGAATGTTGGTGCGTTTAATGTTGTCCCAGAGGTCTCTGAGACTGTCCTCAGTTCTTTTCATTCTTTTTTCTTTATTCTGCTCTGCAGTAGTTATTTCCACTATTTTATCTTCCAGGTCACTTATCCGTTCTTCTGCCTCAGTTATTCTGCTATTGATCCCATCTAGAGTACTTTTAATTTCATTTATTGCGTTGTTCATCATTGCTTGTTTCATCTTTATTTCTTCTAGGTCCTTGTTAACTGTTTCTTGCATTTTGTCCATTCTATTTCCAAGATTTCGGATCATCCTTACTATCATTATTCTGAATTCTTTTTCAGGTAGACTGCCTATTTCCTCTTCATTTGTTAGGTCTGGTGCATTTTTATCTTGCTCCTTCATCTGCTGTGTGTTTTTCTGTCTTCTCATTTTGCTTATTGCTTCTTCTGTTTATCTTTCTTTGTTCTCACAGCTCACAGGAGCTCAGCTTTGGATTTGCCCTGCCTCTGCGTTGTGGTCGCGGGAGGGCGTCTGTTTTTTGCTCAGACGGACGGGTTAAAGGAGCCGCTGATTGGCGGGGCTCCGGCTCACTCAAGGCCGGGGGGGGGGGGGGGGGGGTGAGCTGAGGGAGGAAG